>NC_091977.1:497989815-498067145 GCF_044704955.1 Pristiophorus japonicus | reverse complement strand
CCTCCCTCCCCCCCCCTCTCTCCCTCTCTCCCCCCCCTCTCTCCCTCTCTCCCCCCCCTCTCTCCCTCTCTCCCCCCCTCTCTCTCCCTCCATCCCCCTCTCTCTCCCTCCCCCCACCTCTCTCTCTCTCCCTCCCTCTCTCTCTCTCTCTCTCTCTCTCTCTCCCCCTCCTGCTCAGCGACACGAATGGCTGCAGAATTCTCCCTGGCTGAAGCACTTTCACACAGGTAGGAAGATGGTTTATTTAATCTTTCTTGGCTTAAAAATGTTTATTCAGGTTGGATTTATTTGTATAATATTTGTAGAAGAATAAATAAGGATTTATTGTCGAATTTAATGAGTTCCCTTCCCCCCCCCCCTCCCTGATTTTTTAATGTGTAGAACAGGTTTTTTCAGTTCGACAAAAATCTTCACTGGCTCCATTCTACTTTAGTTTGAAGTACATTTTCACTGTGGAAACTTTCAAATCAGGCGTCAGTGGCCGGACACGCCCCCTTTTGAAGAAAAAATTCTGTTCTAAACTAGAACTGTTCTACCTGACTAGAACTGCAGAAAAAAAATGTGGAGAATTGCGATTTCTAAAATAGTCCGTTCTCCACCAGTTGCTCCTAAAAATCAGGCGCGAATCATGTGGAAACTTGGGCCCTTTTTGTGTCGAAGTGTTTCCAAACTTCACTCCTGAAAGGACTGGCTCTAATTTTTCGGCTATGTCCCCTAGTCCTCGGCTCTGCAATCATTTCTCGCTATCTATCCTATCTGTTCCCTTTAATAGAAAATCACTCCTTAATCTTCTAAATTTCAGGGAATACAACCCTCGTTTGTGTAATCCCTCCTCATAATTTAACCTTTGGAGTCCAAGTATCATTCTATTAATTCTGCACTGCGCTCCCTCCAAGGCCAATATATCCTTCCGAAGGTGTGGTCCCCAGAACTGAACACAGTATTCCAGGTGTGGTCTAACCAGGGCTTTGTATAGCTGTAGCATGACTTCTAACCCCTTGTATTCTAGTCCTTTAGATAAAAAGGGCAGCAGTTCTTTAGCCTTTTTGATTATTTACTGTCCATGATAATTTAATGATTTGTGATTTAGGACCCCCTCAGTCTCCTTAGACCTACACTGTTTCCAGCTTTCCATGATTTAGAAAGTACTTTGATCTACCCTTTTTTGGTCCAAAATGGACTGAGTTCTGCATGGAGTGCTATTCTGGGCTGATGCTCACCAGATAAAGGACTTTCAATATGTTCAAATGCTTTTAAAGCTTCTCCCGTTTTTAAAATAAATTATCAAGGAAATAAGGGTTGAGCTTACCTTTTTACCTCAAAATAAGCCAAGAGGCTTAGATTTAAACCCATTGGTAAATTCCATCGCACAAGGCTTAATGCGCATGAAACAGACTAGACATTTTTAGAAAGTTAATAATGTGAGATTTAACAGGCAGCTGGCTGTTTCCAGATACAATCTTGAAGAGTGTGAAAATATTGCAAAGACAAAATCTTGTGCTGGTATTATTATCAAAGGATAGTTGTGGATTTGTGCAGCACAGAAAACAGTGATTAAGAGCCCAAAATTGGTGCCGCTGAGTTTTTTTGCTGCTCTCCCTTCGTGCAAATTCCTCCAGGTCTGCAGCCGGTTGGAGGGGAGCACCACTGGGAACCGCCTGCTGACGGCTGCTGGTGCCCAAGTCATGTAAGTGATCTCCCGCCCGCCGAGCTGCCATATTGGTGCGGGCGGGAATCGTAGGGAGTCGGCTGCAGCAGGGGGAAGGACCACTGCGTGGAGGCAGGTCTAATGAGACCTACTAAAAGGTTAGTGAACATCTTTAAAAAAAAAATTCCAGCAATTCCTCTGTATGGGGTCCCCTAAAGGTGTTCCAGTGTTTTTTTTTAAGATTTTTATTTTTAGATCTTCCCCCCTCCCTGGGCCCGACTCAATCCTCGGCAGCACTTTGGCGAGGATCGCATTTGCCGCCGAGATTGAGAGCTCCCGCCGCTGCCGCCCAGATTGACGACGTAAGCCATTACTTTGCCGTTGGGCGGTACTGCCATCTCTTTCAGGGGAATCTTCCTGGCAAAGTGCCGCCCAGTCTCTCGGCGGCCATCGGCCGTCCTTTGGACGGCATTTGGGCGAGCTTTGGCTTTGACCAAGTTCGGGTCCTAAGTATCTCACCAGGCTGGATAAATCAGCTTGGATTCCATTAAAACAGAAGAGAAAGATGCTTAAGAAAAATACTGCCTGATATGCCCTCCTGTAGCCTTTTTATTGAATTAGGCAAAAGTACAAATGGAAACACAACCTGGCCTGACAAAGGCTCTGCACCTGAAATGTTAACTTATCTTTCTCTTTTCAGATATAATAGACGCTGTATATTTCCAGCACATCCTTGGCCTTTCTTTGAACTATTCTCTGACTACTTCACCTCTTGATCGTCTTCCCTTCAGTGAGCTTGTTTAAAAAAAAAAATCCCTTTTTGTTTCCTCTTGATGCATCTGCATGGTAGAACTCTCCCTGCTAAATCAGAAGGTTGTGAGTTCAAGTCCCACTCCAGGTCCTGAACACAAACTCTGGGCTAATACTTCAGTAATGTACTGAGGGAGTTCTGTATTGTCCGAGGATCAGATGTTAAACATGGGTTCCTCTGCCTGTTCCAGTGAATGTACGAGACCCTGTGGCACTATTTGAAGTAGATCAGGGAGTTTTTCTGGCAAACATTTATCCCTCAACCAACATTACCAAAAGCACATTTATTGGTTATTTGCTGTTGTGAGACCTTACTATGCACACATTTTCTGTCACCTTTACCGACATAACAAGAGTGATAACATTTCAAAAGTAATTCATTTACCGGAAAGTGCTTTGGGACATTCATAGGACATGAAAGATGCTATATAAGAGCAAATTATTTCTTTTCTCGCCCTCTGTCTCTCCTTCTCTCCCTTTTCCTCCTCCTTTGCAGCTGTACAGATCGTAAAACTAGGCAGAAACTTCCTCGAATGTAGTTATGTAGTACTGGCAGAATACATTGTTGGAAATGCTGTTTGCCTATAATGTAATGAAGCTGTAAATTTGTATGCAATGTATTTGCGTAAACCTTGCACTGTTGGATTCGGCAGAGCTGAGCCACAGCATTGTGTTGCTTTGATTTGAGTGCCTCATTTAAATTGGATCTTCAGTGCAGTACTGAGCAAGTGTTGTATTCGAAATAATGATGATTTTCAGATAAACTGATGTTACGTCTGCTAGTTCAGGCAGAAGTTAAAGATATGGCATTATTCAAAGAACAGCAACGAGTTGCTTTGGAGGCAGTTCAGAGAAGGTTCACTCGGTTGATTCCGGAGATGATGGGGTTGACTTATGAGGAAAGGTTGAGTAGGTTGGGCCTCTACTAATTGGAATTCAGAAGAATGAGAGGTGATCTTATGGAACTGTATAAGATTATGAGGAGGCTTGACAAGGTGGATGCAGAGAGGATGTTTCCATTGATAAGGGAGACTAAAACTAGAGGGCATAATCTTAGAATAAGTGGCCGCCCATATAAAACTGAGATGAGGAGAAATTTCTTCTCTCAGAGGGTTGTAAATCTGTAGAATTCGCTGCCTCAGACAGCTTGGAAGCTAGGATATTGAATAAATTTAAGACAGAAATAGACAGTTTCTTGAAAAATAAGGGAATAAGGGATTATGGGGAGCGAGCAGGGAAGAGAACCATGATCAGATCAGCTCAAGGGGCCCTATGGCCTACTCCTGCTCCTAGTTCTTATGTTCTTCTGAGTTCTTCCAGATTATAAACAGCAAATGCTGTAAAAATACTCAGCAGATCAGGCAGCATCTGTGGAGAGAGAAACAAAGTTAGCTTTTCAAATCGGAAACTGCCAACCTGAAACGTTAACCCTGTTTCTTCTGCTACAGATGCTGACTGTCCCGCTGAGTATTTCCAGCATTTTCTGTTTATATTTCAGATTTCCAGCATCTGCAGTATTTTGCTTTTATATGAGAGTTCTTCTAGAGTCCTGACTGACATTCACTCCCCAATAATAGCTGCAAACAAATTTGTTGATCATTCATTACTGCTGTTAATGCAACATAGCCGGTGTTGAAAGGCTACCACATAGGAAATGTCAGTTCTGTCAGAAGCCTCAATGACACTTGCAAGGGTGCACACCAATCGGGTAAGCTGCAAAACCATTCAATTTACTTAATGAGAGCCATTTTATACACAACAGAATAGTGTTTCTTCAATTTCCTAACATTACCAGGCTTGGACATGACCCAAACTCCAATTCAAAATATAATTATAGTGGTATTTAATGCAGAAACAGAATAGGTAAACAATGTACTGCAGCCTAAACAGGCTGCAAGTTAGATCTCTACAAACCTTAATCACCCAGAGACTGAACTGCGCAACCATTCCCCAATTGTTGCTATCTGTCCGACCTGTCCACAAAAAGGAGGGCAAATCCAATCTGGCCAATTACTGCCCCATCAGCCTACTCTCAATCACCAGCAAAGTGATGGAAGGTGTCGTCAACAGTGATATCAAGCGGCACTTATTCACCAATAACCTGCTCACCGATGCTCAGTTTGGGTTCTGCTAGAGCCACTAAGCGCCAGGACCTCATTACAGCCTTGGTCCAAACATGGGAAAAAGAGCTGAATTCCAGAGATGAGGTGAGAGTGATTGCCCTTCACATCAGGAAGTAGAATCAGTATAGGTGGAGATAAGGAATAACAAGGGACAGAAAACGCTGATGGGAGTAGTATATCGGCCCCCTAACAGTAGCTATACCATTGGAGAGAATATTACTCAAGAAATAGTAGGAGCTTGTAACAAATGTAATGCAATAATCGTGGGGGACATTAATCTTCATATCGACCGGACAAATCAAATTGGCAAAGGTAGTCTGGAGGACGAGTTCATGGAATACTTTCAGGACAGTTTCCTAGAACAATACATCATGGAGCCAACCAGGGAGCAAGCATTTTATATTGTGTATTATGTAATGAGATAGGGTTAATTAGCAATTTCATAGCAAAGGATCCTCTGGGGCAGAGTGATCATAATACAATAGAATTTCACTTTACGTTTGAGAGTGATTTACCTTAGTCCGAAATTAGAGTATTAAACTTAAATGAAGCCAATTACATAGGTATGAAGGGCAAGCTGGCTAAGGTAGAATGGAAAGATAGATTACAAGGTATGACAGTAGATAAGCAGTGGCTCTCATTTAAATAAATATTGCATAATTCTCAACAAAAATACATTCCATTGAGAAATAAAACTACACAGGAAAAGTGATACATCCATGGCTAACCAAAGAAGTTAAGGATAGCATTAGATTGAAAGAAGCTTATAATGTTGCAAAGAATAGTAGTAAGCCTGAGAAAAGGAGAGTTTCAGAAACCAGTAGAGGATGATTAAAAAATTGATAAAAAGGGAAAAATACACTATGAGTGAAAACTAGCAAGAAATATAAAAACAGATTGTAAGAGTTTCTACAAATATGTAAAAAAGCAGAGAGTAGCAAACATAAACATTGGTCCCTTAGAGACTGAGGCAGGAGAAATTATTATGGGGAATAAGGAAATGGCAGAAACGTTAAACAAATGTTTTGTAGAAGGTGTAAAAAACATACCTAAAATGGTGGGGAACCAAGGGTTGAATGAGAATGAGGAACTTAATGTAATTAATATAAGTAGAGAAAAAGTACTTGAGAAACTAATGGGACTAAAAGCAGACAAATCCTCTGGACCTAATGGTTTATATCCGAGAGTTCTAAATGAGGTGGCTGCAGAGAGTCGATGAATTGGTTTTGATCTTTCAAAATTCCCTAGATTCTAGACCAGCCCCAGTGGATTGGAAGGTAGCAAATTTAACACTGCTGTTCAAGAAAGGAGGGAGAGAGAAAACCGTGAACTACAGACCAGTTAAGCTGACATCAGTCATCGGGAAAATGCTGGAATCCATTGCTAAGAAAGTGAAATCAGGGCACTTAGAAAATCATAACATGATAAGGCATAGTCAAAATGGTTTTATGAAAGGGAAATCGTGTTTGACAAATTTATTAGAGTTTTTTTGAGGATGTAACTAGCAGGGTAGATAAAGGGAGACCAGTAGATGTAATATATTTGGATTTCCAAAATGTATTTGATAAGGTGCCACATAAAAGGTTATTACACAAAATAAGGGATCATAGGATTGGAGGTAATGTATTAGCATGGATAGAGGATTGGTTAACAGACAAAAAACAGAGAGTAGGGTTAAACGGGGTTTTTTCAAGTTGGCAGGATGTAACTATTGGGGTGCCGCAAGGATCAGTGCTTCGGCCTCAGCTATTTGCAATCTATATTAATGACATTGATGAAAGGACCCAGTGTAATGTATCTAAGTTTGCTGATGATACAAAGCTAGGTGGGACAGCAAGCTGTGAGGAGAACACAAAGCATCTGCAAAGGGATATAGATAGACTAAGTGAGTGGGTAGTAAGGTGGCAGGTGGAGTATAATGCAGGGAAAGGGTTATTCACTTTGGTAGAAACATAGAAACATAGAAAATAGGTGCAGGAGTAGGCCATTTGGCCCTTCTAGTCTGCACCACCATTCAATGAGTTCATGGCTGAACATGCAACTTCAGTACCCCAGTAGGAAGAATAGAAAAACAGAATACTTTTTAAACTATGAGAAACTTTTAAATGTTGGTGTTCAGAGAGATTTGGGTGTCCTTGTGCATGAAACACAGAAAGCTAGCATGCAGGTACAGCAAGTAATAAGGAAGGCAAATGGCATGTGGTCCTTTTTTGTAAGGGGGTTGGAGTATAAAAGAGAAAAGTCTTGCTACAATTGTACAGCGCTTTGGTGAAACCACAACTGGAGGACTGTGCACAGTTTTGGTCTCCTTATCTAAGGAAGGATATACTTGCCTTGGAGGTGGTACAACAAAGATTCACTAGATTGATTCTTAGGATGAGAGGGCATTACTATGATGAGAGATTGTGTAGAATGGGACTATACTCTCTGGAGTTTAGAAGAATGACAGGTGATCTCATTGAAACATACAAGATTCTGAGGGGGATTGACAGGGTAGATGCTGAGAGGTTGTTTTCCCTGGCTGTAGCATCCAGAACTAGGGGGCACAGTCTCAGGATAAGGTGTAGGCCATTTAAGACAGAGATGAGGTGGAATGTCTTAATTCAGAGGGTTGTGAATCTTTGGCAGTGTCTGCCACAGAAGGCTGTGGATGCTGAGTCTCTGAATATATTCAAGGCTGAGGTACATAGATTTTTGGAGTCTAGGGTAATCTAGGGATATGGAAATTGGGTAGGAAAGTGGAGTTGAGGTCGATGATCAACCATGATCTTATTGAATGGCGGAGCAGGCGTGAGGGGCTGTATGGCCTATCTACTGACCAGAAACTTAACTGGACCAGCCACATAAATACTGTGGCTACAAGAGCAGGCCAGAGGCTGGGTATTCTGCAGTGAGTCTCTCACCTCCTGACTCCATTAAGCCTTTCCACCATCTACAAGGCAAAAGTCACGATTGTGATGGAATGCTCTCCACTTGCATGGATGAGTTCTGCTCGAACAATACTCAAGAAGCTTGGCACCATCCAGCACAAAGCAGCCTGCTTGATTGTCATCCCATTCACCACCTTCTACATTCACTCCCTGCACCACAGCCGCACTGTGGCTGCAATGTGTACCATCTACAAGATGCACTGCAGGAACTTGCCACGGCTTCTTCGACAGCACCTTCCAAGCCTGCAACCTCTACCACTTAGAAGGAGAAGAGCAGCAGATGCATGGGAGCACCACCACCTCCACGTTCCCCTCTAAGTCACACAACTGACTTGGAAATATATCGCCATTCCTTCATCGTTGCTGAAACTCCCTCCCTTACAGCACTATGGCAGTACCTTCACCACACGACTGCAATGGTTCAAGAAGGCGGCTCACCACCATCTCTTCAAGGGCAGTTAGGGATGGGCAATAAATGCTCGCTTTGCCAGCGATGTCCACAGCTCAGGAATTACATTTAAAAAAAATCTAATGTCACATGGGATCAAAACAAAGCCATCACTTATTACTGTCAAAGTGCACAAGTATACTGGAAAGATATACTGCCAGAAATACTACTATATTGCTCAATGGCTTTCGAAGTAGAAAGCAACATACAGTCTCAGTCCTGGCCTTTCCGGTACTAGACAATGAAAGACTAAGTCCATCTACTTCATCTTCTACCATCCTGGTTGCAAATAAATTGCCAGAGCAGGCTCACATATCAGAGTCCCAGTTTAATTTGGGACCCTTCTAATTGCGAGAGTGCACCAAAAAGGCTGCAGATTTTTGGTCCCAATCTGTTTCTGGGTGATATATCAAAGATCCAGTGCAGTGAACATGGTACCTTTCTAAATTAATACATTTACTTAAGAACAAAACAAAGCATGGGCAGAGAGAGGGCTATTGGGCACATCGAGCCCATTCCCCCCGGAGATCATGTATGTTTACCTTATCATGAACTCTACTCCTTCCAATTAATCTCCTGAAGCAAAATATTCCCTGATCCCAATGGTAATCAAGCAAAATGCCAGAATTTCCATTTACCTCCAGTGTTCAGCACAGGCTGGTTATCTATCAGACTCCACCAGCACAATTTGAGTTGGTCATTTCCATCTATTACTATCCCCAATACTACAGTCTCATTCCCTGCCAAATAATTATCCATATGCTTACTAAAGGAATGTATTTATTTTAGTAGTAACTGTTTTTTTCCCAGGATATTTCTTGGAAAGTTGTGCTTTTGATTAATCAATGCAATTGTGGACAAGCTGGGCCTTAGTTGAGAAAGTTTTGTGCTGGAATGTTTCTCCCTTTTGAGCCATTTGTCGGTTGCGATTTCCATTTAGCTGCTATCCATCTTTCTGCGAGACTAAATCTGAAGGGTAACTAAAAATAATACTCTACAATGTCTGCTTTCATTTGATTTGAAGCATCAGGTGAGATTCCTTTTTAAATCCGCACTAGCTGCAGATGTTCATTTAGACTGTCAACGAGCCCAGCAATAGTTTGCCGGTTCGATCAGTGGTGAAGGCAGATCAAGTCTGAAATGAACTCTGAAATAACATTGTCACTGCTGCGGATTTTTCGAAGAAATACCATTGCGGAGGAGGTGACAGTTTCTGTGAAGCATCCAAGGGAGACTGAGAGCAGGAAATATGTGAAAAAAGCAACAATGTCAAGCAGCTGGGAAAGGAGAGGTGGAAAGGTAGAAATTAAATAGAAGCATAGCGGGAGATGCAGGATGCAAAATATAGATACACACAGCAGGAGAGCCAGAGAATTAATGAATAGATAGGTACGTAGGTAGGTCGGTAGGTAGGAAGGTAGGTAGATGGAAAGAAATGGGAATAAACTGAAGACAAATAACAACAAGAGAATGAGAAAGAGAAATAAGCTGAAACAGACAGCAGTTGACCTGAAGAGTTAGGCGACGGAGAAAGAGACAGATGAAAGAGAGAAAGTAGTGGACCTGGATAATGAGATAAGAAAGATTTGCATTTATACACGCCTTATCACATCTCTCAGAAATATCCTAAAGGATCTCACGTAAAATGAACTACTTTGATGTGTTGTCACATTGTTAGCTCATTGTTGGAAAATAAGAGACTAACAGAAAGAATGAAAGAAAGACTCACATTTATATAGAGCCTTTCACGACCACCGACGTCCCAAAACACTTTACAGTCAACGAAGAACTTTTTTGAAGTGCAGTCACTGTTGTAATGTAGGAAATGCGGCAGCCAATCTGCGTTCAGCAAGCTAAGAGAGAAAATAGTGGATGCACAAAATGAGTTGACAGAGACACAGTAGTGCAGGCTGAGAATCAGATGTTGCGAAGACAACGGAGAAGAAGAGAGAAAAAAATAATACACCTAGGAACCAGGAGAGCGAGAATAAAATATATACAGAAAAAAAAGATCAGCTGTGGTAGAAACCTGAGGGAGGTTGTCAATGACGTGATTATCTTTCTCCTTATGATCCACAGTCATTTGAAACCCAAGTTTAATGCTTCTTCTTGATTTACTCCATCCACTCACCTACTCCAGGGACTTGAGCTCAAAAATATAGTTTGACACTCCAGTGCAGTGTTGAGGGAGTGCTGTACTGTTGGAGGTGCCGTCTTTCGGATGGGTCATTAAACTGTTTTGTCTGCTCTCTCAGGTGAACGTAAACTATCTCACGGCACTATTACGAAGAAGAGCAGGGGAGTTATCCCTGGTGTCCTGGACAATAGTTATCCCTCAATCAACATAACAAAAACAGTTTATCTGGTCATTATCACATTTGTGGGAGCTTGCTGTGTGCATATTGGCTGTTGAATTTTCGACATTACAACAATGTTTACACTTCAAAAGTACTTAATTGGCTGTAAAGCGCTTTGAGACGTCCGGTGATCGTGAAAGGCTTTATATAAATGTAAGTCTTTCTTTCTGTTGCTCCCCTCAAACCTGGTGATGCTCTGAACTGTGGGCCTTGGCTGTCTACCATAGTTTCTCAAGTTAAAAAGAAGGTCTTGAATTAAGGAAAGGGGACTCCACTTGACTACTCTCTGTTGATACAATGCACCCCTATGTGTGTTTTGATTAGAGACAAGATCAAGCTGTGATGTTCTCGAAGTCGAATAGTCCCTCTAATCTCACTATAAAAGGTCACATGTGAACAGCTTCTACATGGGGAAGGTATCAAAGGGTGACAATTGAAATGTATCCCAGCTAGGGAATCCTTGCCTTGAGGAGAGGGGAGGAGAGAATGGAGAGGGAAGGGGAAGGAGGAAAAACAGGGAGTGAGGAGAGAAAAAGAAATTAAAGTAGAAGTGGAGACTCAGAGTAAGAGAAAAGAGAAATAAATATGAGTGGAGAGTTAGAGAAGAAAGAGAGAGTCAGAGCAAGTTGAAGAGCGAGAAATATTGAGGGGCCAGGACATAGTGGATAGTAAGGGCCTATTTCTATTGTTGGAGGGGTCTATTATGAGGGGCATAGTTTTAAGGTGGTTGGTAGAAGGTTTAGAGGGGATTTGAGGGCGGGCTTCTTTACGCAGAGGGTTGTGGGGATCTGGAACTCGCTGCCTGGAAGAGTGGTGGATGCAGAAACCCTCACCACTTTTAAGAGATGGTTGGATGGGCACTTAAAGTGCCGTAACCTGCAGTGTTACGGACCTAGAGCTGGTAATTGGGATTAGACTGGATAACCTCTTGTTGGCCGGTGCAGATATAATGGTAAGTACTGCAGGGAATAGAATACAGCCAGGGTGATCTCCTGAACTTATTTCGATCGCCTGGATGGGTCGGAGAGGAAATTTCCCAGATTTTGTTTCCCTATATTGGCCTGGGTTTTTATCTGGTTTTTGCCTCTCCCAGGAGATTACATGGCTCCGGTTGGGGTGGAGTGTAGAATGTTTTAGTGTAAGGGGTGTCGCAGTTGTGTGGGGCAGACTGGTTGGGCTGGGTGCTCTTTACCTTTCTGCCGTTGTTCATTGTTCATAGATTTATATGTAACCTTCAGAGCTGTTGACTGAGGGCCATGTGGCTCTTTGTCGGCCGGCGCGCACACGATGGGCCGAAATGCCTTCCTTCTGCACTGTAAATGTCGATGTTTCTATGTTTCTTCTAAATGGATTTCGACAATTTGAGGGGGAAGAGAGAAAATTGGGACCACAAACGTTTGTTGACGAAGATTTTCTCCTCCATGGAAGGAATAGAATCAACTTGGAGCAGAGAACAGAGAGATAATCTAAACTGCATAATCCAGTAGAAAGACTGAACATGCAGGCAGGATGGGATGTGAAATTAAGGATAGACAGGGAAAGAGAATGAAATATCAGTTAATGTGAAGTAGAATCAGACTGAAACTGCAAAATGGATCAAAGTGTACAAGCAATGAGCACACAAGGTAAAGGCCTTTGTATAGTTTTATCACTTAATTAAAAATCTAATTCGTTCCAAGTAAAATGATTTTCGGTTGAAATGATTTATCACAAATGACCTGTGATCTCTGGTGATTAATGTTCTATGTGTCCATTATAATTTATTGCAATTTAAATTATAACTAATTTGAATGGCATTGTATTTTAATATGATTCAATTGCTACAGTGATTAATTAACTGTAGTTATTAACGTCAATCAACTTTTAACATGTGAATGATTGTAAAAAACATTGGACTATAACTTCCTGAAATTAACCATAACTGTAACTAAGTTAACTGCGATAAGAGATGGCCTAGAAATTCATTATCGCCCCGTTTGGGGGCACTAACATCCGGGAGGCGGGAAACTTTGTGGCAGGTACAGAAGTCCCACCCTGCTCACTAATTTCGGGTTACCAACCCCGGAAGGAAGTGGACTGCAAGCGCTCCACTTCTTTCCTGGGACGGTAACAGGGCACACGCCTCAACAGCGCTATGCACTGGGCCGCTTAGCGCTGCCGCGTCCGAGGGGCTCTTCCCTCAATTAAAGGGAAGGGCCTAAGGTGCATACTCTGCTAAGGACAAAGTCACCTAGCTGGACCCCCAGGGAGCGGGGGTGCCACGCGATCAGCCCAGAACTCACACAGAGCGCCGGGCTGAGCGATCGCGGCACTGACCCCGCAAACAAATCGCAACAGGAGCGGCAGTGAAAAGGGCAGATTATTTTTCACAGCAGCCGGCCACCTCCCCTTTAATATTCGCCCCGGTAGCAGCCGGCCGCCCGGTACACGTCCCCTGCAGCAGTCACTGTTATCGCCCTGCGCTGCTTCAGGAGGCGAGACTCAGTTTAAGGGCTGGGGCACTACTGGGGCGATGACATCACAATCTCCGGTGTGCAGGAGGTCAGGGTGCAACGTTGTCCCCACAACGCTGAAGCGCTGCCGCTCAACTCCTGCCGAATTTAGCGGGAGTTGTTAGCGCCCCATTAACGCAAATGCACCCAATTTGTCCACCATACTGTTAAACTTATGCAACGGATTTGAGGAACTGGATGGTGCACTGACCTTTCACCTCTGGAAGCTTGATTCAAATCCAACCTGAATTGATAGGGTGAAAGTGTTGTCTATAGACAGGCTATAAGTGTTGTGTTAGGTTTAGGATAGCCATCATACTTCCCTTATAATACAGATATATGGATTAAAGATGAGGCTGATGAATAATCATTATTAATAAACTCAGGAATACATCCCATTACATGCAGTGCTCATGAGATCTGTGCCAACCAACTGACGAACAGAGAACTCATCGGGACCCTTACAGATTCCATGTGAAATAAATTTTGTTTGGACAGTCCCGACCCAGTTCCTTGTCGACATGGCACACAGCATTAGTTGACCCCTTGTTTGACAACAATTAGCATTTAATTGTCCTTCTCATTCAGAGGTCACAGGTTATCTGCTTAACAAATGCAACATTGTTACACAGTGTAGAGCACTAAAATCAATGTACTCCAACCAGTTTGCCTATTTAAACAAAAGTAATTGTTTCCTTCAGAATTTCCCCTTCAATAAGCAAGGATGCCACAAATAATTTTGTAGAACACAGGAGAGCTGACCGGGATGTATAAAATTGATTGCAGCTTTCCTAGTTTAGTGGACACCCTGCCCTTGAGCCAGGCATCTCTTTCCCATCTTTCCGTAGGTAATAATTTTTATTTTGGATGAAAAAATGGGTGAAATTGTAAAGTGTTCTGCAAAGTAAACTTTTAGACGCTTGAGAACGTCATCACCTCCACGTTCTCCTCTAAGTTACACGCCATCCTGACCTGGAAATATATCGCTGTTCCTTCATCATCGCTGGGTCAAAATCCTGGAACTCCCTCCCTCACAGCATTGTGGGAGTACCTTCAGCACAGGGACTGCAATGGTTCAAGAAGGCGGCTCACCACCATCTTCTCAAGGCACTAAATGCTGGCCTTGCCATCAACGCCCACATCCCAGGAAATAATTTTTTTTAAGTTTTTAAAATCCACCTTCCACATTAGTAACTTAGCAGTAAGGAAGGTAAAGTCAAAAACATGAATGTTTGGAGCAAGAAAAGGCCATTCAGCCATTGATGATTATTCCATCTTCAACTACCCCTTACTCCTCCAATACCTTTTGGTCACTTAAGGACCCAACCTTCTCTGGAAAAAAAATCAATCAGTGTTATTATTATATCATTAAATGCCTTTATGTACAGATTTATCTTTATTAACAGAGGAATAGAGAACAAAAGCAAGGATGTTATGCTAAACTTTATAAAACACTGGTTGGGTATCAGCTGGAGTATTGTGTCCAATTCTGGGCACTGCACTTTAGTAAGGATGTCAAGGCCTTAGAGAGTGAGCAGAAGAGATTTACTAGAATGGTACCAGGAATGAGGGACTTCAGTTATGTGGAGACTGGAGAACTAAAGATTGTTCTCATTAGAGCAGAGAAGGTTGAGAGAAGATTTGATAGAGGTCTTCAAAATCATGGATGGTTTTGATAGAATAAATAAGAAGAATCTGTTCCCAGTGGCAGAAGTTGATAACCAGATGGTACAAATTTAAGGTGATTGGCAAAAGAACCAGAGGCAACATGAGGAAAAATATTTATGCAGTGAGTTGTGGTGATCTCGAGTGCACTGTCTGAAAGGGTGCTGGAAGCAGATTCAATAGTAACATTCAAAGGGAATTGGATAACTACTTGAAGGGAAAAAAATTTCAGGGCTATGGAGTAAGAGCAGTGGAGTGGGATTAAATGGATAGCTCTACCAAAGAAATATTCAATTAATGGCCTCATTCTGTGCAGTCGGGAGCAGCAGGAGGTCGAGGATCAAGACCTATACAAGGCCAGGAGCAGCGGCAGTCGGAGAGGCAGTCGGGAGTGAGAGGTCCAGGGTCGAGGCCTATAAAAGGCCAGGAGCAGCGGCAGTCGGAAGGCATTCGGGAGCCAGAGGTCGAGGATCGAGGCCTATAAAAGGCCAGGAGCAGCGGCAGTCGGAGAGGCAGTCGGGAGCGAGAGGTCGAGGATCGAGGCCTATAAAAAGCCAGGTGCAGCGGCAGTCGGAGAGGCATTCGGGAGCAGGAGGACGAGGATCAAGGCCTATAAAAGGCCAGGAGCAGCGGCAGTCGGAGAGGCAGTCGGGAGCGGGAGGTCCAGGATCGAGGCCTATAAAAGGCCAGGAGCAGCGGCAGTCGGAGAGGCAGTCGGGAGCGGGAGGACGAGGATCGAGGCCTATAAAAGGCCAGGAGCAGCGGCAGTTGGAGAGGCAGTCGGGAGCGGGAGGTCCAGGATCGAGGCCTATGAAAGGCCAGGAGCAGCGGCAGTCGGAGAGGCATTCGGGAGCAGGAGGACGAGGATCAAGGCCTATAAAAGGCCAGGAGCAGCGGCAGTTGGAGAGCCATTCGGGAACGGGAGGACGAGGATCGAGGCCTATAAAAGGCCAGGAGAGGCGGCAGTCAGGAGCGGCTAGCTGGTGCAGGGACAAGATTAAACAAATAATTAATAAGAAATCGAAGTGTGACGTCACAACCAAGCGGGTAAGTGATTGGCTGGTGGATTGGTGAGTAGTTAATCTTTTTCGTTTTCTATTTCTTTTCTTATCAGTAGGTAACTGTTATATATGTACACTTGTATTTACTCTGTACAGCCACCAGAGGGCTCATCCCCTAGAGTCCCAAGGGATCCCATAATCCCTTGGGAGCAAAGGTATTTTAAGGAGGCTTCACAGGTTGGAGAGGCACTCCGGAGACCTGCAATAAAAACTAAGGTCACACTTTACTTTGAGCTCACAGTGTTCCGTCTGACTCTTTCTCTATACACAACAACTGGCGATGAGATACAGATAGCGAACCCAAAGATGAAGAGAACAGTGGGCATCCTGGAGAAACTCTCGGAGGGAGATGATTGTGAAACTTTTGTGGAGCGACTCGACCAATACTTCGTGGCCAACGAGCTAGATGGGGAAGAGAGCGCTGCCAAACGAAGGGCGATCCTCCTCACCGTCTGTGGGGCACCAACGTATGGCCTCATGAAAAATCTGCTCACTCCAGCGAAACCCACGGAGAAATCGTACGACGATTTGTGCACACTGGTCCGAGAGCATTTGAACCCGAAGGAAAGCGTTCTGATGGCGAGGTACCGGTTCTACACCTACAAAAGGTCTGAAGGCCAGGAAGTGGCGAGTTATGTCGCGGAGTTAAGATGCCTTGCAGGACATTGCAAATTTGAAGGACATTTGGAGCACATGCTCAGAGACTTTTTGGAACTTGGCATTGGCCACGAAACCATACTTCACAAGCTTTTGACCTTGAGTAAGGCCATAGCGATAGCCCAGGCATTCATTGCCACCAGTGAAATACTAAGCAAATCTCTCCGCACACAAGTGCTGCTACAAATACTGTGAAGAAAGTGAGGTTGTTTTCGAATCATAACGTACAGGGCAGGTCACACATACCTGCAGCTACAAGTCCACAGATGTCTCAGAGTCCACCATCAAGGGTGATGAATGCAAGGCCATTAATACCTTGTTGGTGCTGCGGGAGTGATCATCATTTCCATTCATGCCAATACAAAGAGTACATTTGCAAGGGCTGTGGAACAATGGAACACCTCTAACGAGTGTGCAGGTGAGTTGCAAAGCCTGTTAAACCTGCAAACCACCATATACCACCATGTTGCAAAGGACGACAGATCCACGGAGGACGATGATGAATCAGAGCCGCAGATCGATGAGGCAGAGGTACATGGGGTGTGCACATTCACCACGAATTGTCCCCTGATAATGCTGAATGTTGAACTAAATGGACTCCCTGTGTCAATGGAGCTGGACACAGGCACGAGCCAGTCCATCATGGGCAAAAAGACTTTGGAAAGGTTGTGGTGCAACAAGGCTTCAAGACCAGTTCGCACGAAACTAAGAACTTACACGAAAGAACTGATTCCTGTAATCGGCAATGCCACTGTAAAGGTCTCCTATGATGGAGCGGTGCACAAGCTACCACTCTGGATGGTACTGGGCGATGGTCCCACGCTGCTCAGTAGGAGCTGGCTGGGAAAGATACGCTGGAACTGGGACGACGTCCGAGCGTTATCGCCCGCTGACGACACTTCGTGTGCCCAGGTCTTAAACAAATTTCTTTCGCTGTTCGAACCAGGCATCGGGAAATTCCAAGGAGCAAAAGTGCAGATCAACCTAATTCCGGGGGCGTGACCCAACCATCACAAGGCGAGAGTAGTACCGTGCATGATGAGAGAAAGGGTAGAGATTGAACTAGACCGGCTGCAAAGAAAGGGCATCATTTCCCCGATCAAGTTCACCGAGTGGGCCAGTCCTATCATTCCAGTCCTCAAGGGAGATGGCACCATTAGAATCTGTGGCGATTACAAAGTAACTATCAATCATTTCTCCCTGTAGGACCAATACCCACGACCAAAGATCGATGATCTCTTTGCAATTCTGGCGGGAGGAAAGACATTCACGAAGTTGGATCTGACTTCAGCCTACATGACGTAGGAACTGGAGGAATGATCGAAGGCCCTCACCATCATCAACACGCACAAAGGTCTTTTTGTTTATAACAGATGCCCATTTTGAACCCGATCAGTGGCAGCGATATTCCAGAGAAACATGGAAAGCTTACTGAAGTCGGTCCTGCACACCATGGTCTTCCAAGACAACATCTTGGTCACAGGTCGGAACACAGTCGAGCATCAGCAAAACCTGGAGGAGGTTTTTAGTCGACTCAACCCTGTGGGGCTCAGGTTAAAACACTCAAAGTGCATTTTCCTGGCGCCTGAAGTGGAGTTCCTGGGAAGGAGGATTGCGACGGACAGCATCAGGCCCACCAACGCGAAGACGGAGGCAATCGAGAACACACCGAGGCCACAGAACGTGACGGAGCTGCGGTCGTTTCTGGGACTCCTGAACATCTTACCGGGTCTCAGCACACTGTTAGAACCACTGCATGTCTTACTATGAAAAGGGGATGAATGGGTTTGGGGCAAAAGCCAAGAAAATGCCTTTGTAAAAGCGAGAAAATTGTTATGCTCAAACAAATTGCTTGTGTTGTATGATCCATGTAAGCATTTGGTACTAGCATGTGGTGCATCGTCATATGGTGTCAGGTATGTATTGCAACAAGCTAATGATTTCGGGAAACTGCAACTGGTTGCTTATGAATCCAGGAGTCTGTCTAAGGCTGAGAGAACCTGCAGCATGGTTGAGAAAGAAGCGTTAACGTGTGTCTATGGGGTAAAGAAAATGCATCAATACCTGTTTGGGCTAAAATTCGAATTGGAAACTGACCATAAGCCACGTATATCCCTGTTTTCCGAGAGTAAAGGGATAAATACTAATGCATCGGCCCGCATCCAGAGATGGGCGCTCACGTTGTCCACATACAACTACGCCATCCGCCACAGGACAGGCACAGAAAACTGCACCGATGCTCTCAGTAGGCTGCCATTGCCCACCACGGGGTTGGAAATGGCGCAGCTCGCAGATCTAGCCATGGTTATGGAAGCATTTGAGAGTGAGCAATCACCCGTCACTGCCTGGCAGATAAAAGCCTGGACAGGCCAGGATCCCTTATAATCTCTAGTCAAAAGCTGTGTGCTTCACGAGAGCTGGTCTAGTGTCCCAGTGGAAATGCAGGAAGAGATAAAGCCGTTCCAGCGGCGCAAAGATGAAATGTCTATACAGGCAGACTGCCTTCTGTGGGGCAATTGAGTATTGGTCCCCAAGAAGAGCAGAGACACCTTCATCAATGACCTCCACAGTAACCACCCAGGCATCATAATGATGAAAGCGATAGCCCGATCCCACGTGTGTTGACCCGGTATTGATGTGGACTTAGAGTCCTGCGCTCACAGATGTAATACATGCGCGCAGTTAAGCAATGTACCCAGGGAGGCGCCGCTAAGTTTAAGGTCTTGGCCCTCCAAACCATGGTCTCGGGTACATGTCAACTATGCAGGCCCGTTCTTGGGTAAAATGTCCCTTGTGGTTGTAGATGCGTACTCCAAGTGGATTGAATGTGAGATAATGTCAGCTAGCATATCCGCTGCCACTACTGAAAGCCTGCGAGCCATGTTTGACATACACAGCCTACCCGATGTCCTGGTGAGTGACAACAGCCCATGTTTTACAAGTGCTGAGTTCAAAGAATTCATGACCTGTAACGGGATCAAACATGTCACATCTGCTCCGTTTAAACCAGCGTCCAATGGTCAGGCAGAGAGAGCAGTGCAAACCATCAAGCAAGGCTTGAAGAGGGTAACTGAAGGCTCACCGTAGACTCGCCTATCCCGAGTCTTGCTTAGCTACCGCACGAGACCCCACTCACTCACTGGGATCCCACCTGCTGAACTGCTCATGAAAAGAGCACTTAAGACAAGGCTCTCGTAAGTTCACCCTGATCTATATTAACAGGTAGAGAGCAGGCGGCTTCAACAAAGTGCATACTATGATAGCGCAATTGTGTCATACGAGATTGAAATCAATGATCCTATATTTGTATTAAATTATGGACAAGGTCCCAAGTGGCTTCCCGGCACTGTCATGGCCAAAGAGGGGAGCAGGGTGTTTCGGGTCAAACTTTCAAATGGACTCATTCACCGGAAACATTTGGACCAAATCAAACTCAGATTCATGGACTATCCTGAGCAACCCATCTTGGACCCTACCTCTTTTGATCCCCCAACATACTCACCAGTGGCAACCAGCACCACGGTTGACCACGAAGCAGAATCCATCATCCACAGGGCCCAGCAGGGCCCAACACACTAGGCAGCCCAGCAAGGCCAGCTGCACAGTAGCCCATTGAGGGCCCAACAAATTATTCAACAACACCAACCTTCACGCCGAGACGATCAACCAGGGCAAGAAGGGCCCCAGATCAACCCACATTGTAAAGAGTTACACTATTGACTTTGGCGGGGAGTGTTGTTATATATGTATTTACTGTGAACAGTCAACAGAGGGCTCATCCCCTGGGGTCCCTAGGGATCCCATAATCCCTTGGGAGCACAGGTATTTACAAGGCTTCACAGGTTGGAGAGGCACTCTGGAGACCTGCAATAAAAGACTGCCGTCACACTTTACTTTGAGCTCACAGTGTTCAGTCTGACTCTTTCTCCATACACAACAGTAACCTTTGGCATTGTTGCCAAATTAAGTTAATTTAAGGGTTAAGTCATGGCAGAAGAGCCCAGACCCGTGTCATGCTCCTCCTGTGCTATGTGGGAAGTCAGGGATGCTGGGAGCGTCCCTGACTACTACGTGTGCAGGAAGTGTGTCCAGCTGCAGCTCCTGACAGACTGCATTGCGGCACTGGAGCTGCACATGGACTCACTCTGGAGCATCCACGATGCTGAGGATGTCATGAATAGCAGGTTTAGTGAGTTGGTCACATCGCAGGTAAAGGTTAGACAGACAGATAAGGAATGGGTGACCAGCAGGAAGAGCAGGGGAAGGAAGGTCGTGCAGGGGTTCCCTGTGGTCATCCCCCTCAAAAACAGATATACTGTTTTGGGGAGACGATTCATCAGGGGAAGGCAGCAGCAACCAAGTTCACGGCATCACGGGATGCTCTGCTGCACAGGAGGGCAGGAAAAAGATTTGGAGAGCTATAGTGCTGGGGGATTCTATTGTAAGGGGAATAAATAGGCGTTTCTGCGGCCGCAATCGAGACTCCAGGATGGTATGTTGCCTCCCTGGTGCAAGGGTCAAGGATGTCTCATGGCAGCTGCAGGGCATTCTGGAGGGGCAGGGTGAACAGCCAGTTGATGTTGTGCATATATGCACCAAAAATATAGGTAAACAACGTGATGAGGTCCTACCGGCTGAATTTAGGGAGCTAGGAGTTAAATAAAAAAGTAGGACCTCAAAGGTAGTAATCTCAGTGTCACTTGCTAGTCAAAGTAGAAATAGCAGGATAGTTAAGCTGAATACGTGGCTTGAGGAATGGTGAAAGAGGGAGGGATTCAAATTCCTGGGACATTGGAACCGGTTCTGGGGGAGGTGGGACCAGTACAAACCGGACAGTCTGCACCTGGGCAGGACTGGAACCAATGTCCTAGGGGGAGTGTTTGCTAATGCTGTTGAGGAAGGTTTAAATGAATATGGCAGAGGGATGGGTATCTATGCAGGGAGACAGAGGTAAGTAAAATGAGGGCAGAAGCAAAAGGTAGAAAGGAGATAAGGAAAAGTGGAGGGCAGAGAAATCAAACGCAAAAATCAAAAAGGGTCACATTACAACATAATTCTAAAAGGACAAAGAGTGTTAAAAAGACAAGCCTGAAGGCTCTGAGTTTCAATGCGTGGAGCATTTGTAATAAGTTGGATGACTTAACTGCGCAGATATAATTGGGTTTACGGAGACATGGGTCCAGGGTGACCAAGCCTGGGAACTCAACATCCAGTGATATTCAATATTCAGGAAAGATAGACAGTAAGGAAAAGTAGGTGGGGTAGCGTTGCTGGTTAAAGAGGAGAATAACACAAATTAAGGAAGAACATTAGCTTGGATAATGTGGAATATGTATGGGTAGAGCTGCGGAACACCAAAGGGCAGAAAAGTGGGAGTTGTGTACAGACCACCAAACAATAGTAGTGAGGTTGGGGATGGCGTCAAACAGGAAAGTTGGGATGCGTGCAATAAAGGTACAGCAGTTAACATGGGTAACTTTAATCTGCATATAGATTGGGCTAACCAAATTGGTAGCAATATGGTGGAGGAGGATTTCCTGGAGTGTATAAGAAATGGTTTTCTAGACCAATACGTCGAGAAACCAACGAGAGAGTTGGCCATCCTAGACTGGGTCTTGTGTAATGAGAGAGGATTAATTAGCAATCTTGTTGTGCGAGACCCCTCAGGGAAGAGTGACCATAATATGGTAGAATTCTTCATTAAGATGGAGAGTGGCACAGTTAATTCAGAGACTAGAGGCCTGAACTTAAAGAAAGGTAACTTTGATGGTATGAGACATGAATTGGCTAGGATAGACTGGCGAATGATACTTAAAGGGTTGATGGTGGACAGGCAATGGCAGACATTTAAAGATCACATGGATGAACTTCAACTGCCCTGTCTGGCATAAAAATAAAACGGGGAAGGTGGTTCAACCGTGGAACAAGGGAAATTAGGGATAGTGTTAAATCCAAGGAAGAGGCATATAACTTGGCCAGAAAAAGCAGCAAACCTGAGGACTGGGATAAATTTAGAATTCAGCAGAGGAAGACAAAAGGTTTAATTAGATGGGGGAAAAAAGAGTATGAGAGTAAGCTTTCAAGGAATATAAAAACTGATTTCAAATGCTTCTATAGACATGTGAAGTGAAAAAGATTAGTGAAGACAAATGTAGGTCCCTTGCAGTCAGAATCAGGTGAATTTATAATGGGGAACAAAGAAATGGCAGACCAATTGAACAAATACTTTGCTTCTGTCTTCACGAAGGAAGACATAAATAACCTTCCGGAAATACTAGGGGACCAAGGGTCTAGCAAGAAGGAGGAACTGAAGGAAATCCTTATTAGTCAGGAAATTATGTTCGGGAAATTGATGGGATTGAAGGCCGATAAATCCCTGGGGCCTGATAGTCTGCATCCCAGAGTACCTAAGGAAATGGCCCTGGAAATAATGGATGCATTGGTGATCAGTTTCCAACAGTCTATCGATTCTGGATCAGTTCCTATGGACTGGAGGGTAGCTAATGCAACACCACTTTTTGAAAACGAAAGGAGAGAAAAACAATGAATTATAGACCGGTAAGCCTAACATCGGTAGTGGGGAAAATGTTGGAAACAATTATTAAAGATGTAATAGCAGCGCATTTGGAAAGCAATGACAGGATCGGTCCAAGTCAGCATGGATTTGTGAAAGGGAAATCATGCTTGATAAATCTTCTAGAAATTTTCGAGGATGTAACGGCATACTACTACAACCTCCAGCGTGGGCTGCTCCAAGTATGCGATGATTTTGAGATGGGCGACTGGGTGACGTCATCTAAACCCTGGTCGCCGTTTTGGCATGTGGGCAGGAACATCGGCAGGGCCCAGGTACAGAGGAGTGGGAAGGTCGGGGTGGATGAGTGGCGAGTGTTTGTGGCGAGATGCGGTGAATGTTTATGGCGGAGGAGCAGTGAGAGATCGTGGCGGAAGTGCCACAGATGAGGGTATGGATCCAGAAGAGCCGAGGGCCGAGGGGCAGCTCGGGTTAACGCATACAGCGATATGTGTGCTCACTAGGTCCATGCAGCAGAGCAGGTCTCCAGTCGTCCTGGTTAACCCTTATCACTGGATAAAAGCCTAGCTCTGTCAAGCCTGTGTGGTGGCTGATGTGCAACGGTCACTACACGTTAAAAAAAAATTCACGCAAAGGCATCTTCCACACCTCAATTGGAGTTCAGGACTGGAACATTGGGTCCTTCATCGAAACACCTGTGAAATCGTGGAAGCAAATCACCCTCATTCGAGGGACCGCCTATGATGAGTGAGGATTGACAAGTGCTTGAAAAGTTGGTGTAGGAGGGAGGACTTTAAATTCTTGAGGCATTGGGAGCACTTCTGGGGGAGATAGGACCTGTACAAACTGGACGGGTTGCACCTCAACAATGCCGGGACCAATATCCTCGTGGGGAGTTTTGTTAGTGCTGTTGGGAAGAGTTTAAACTAGCTTGGCAGGAGGATGGGAACATAGAAACATAGAAACATAGAAAGGAGTAGGCCATTCGGCCCTTTGAGCCTGCACCACCATTCAATGAGTTCATGGCTGAACATGCAACTTCATTACCCCATTCCTGCTTTCTCGCCGTACCCCTTGATCCCCCTAGTAGTAAGGACTGCATCTAACTCCTTCTTGAATATATTTAGTGAATTGACCTCAACAATTTTCTGTGGTAGAGAATTCCACAGGTTCACCACTCTCTGGGTGAAGATGTTTCTTCTTATCTCAGTCCTAAATGGCTTATCTCTTATCCTTAGGCTGTGGCCCCTGGTTCTGGACTTCCCCAACATTAGGAACATTCTTCCTGCATCTAACATGTCTAAACCCGTCAGAATTTTAAACGTTTCTATGACGTCCCTTCTCATTCGTCTGAACTTCAGTGAATACAAGCCCAGTTGATCCATCTTTCTTGATATGTCAGTCCCGCCATCCCGGGAATCAGTCTGGTGAACCTTCGCTGCACTCCTTCAATAGCAAGAATGTCCTTCCTCAAGTTAGGAGACCAAAACTGTACACAATATTCAAGGTGTGGCCTCACCAAGGCTCTGTACAACTGCAGTAAGACCTCCCTACTCGTATACTTAAATCCTCTTGTTATAAAGGTCACCATGCCATTTGCCTTCTTCACTGCCTGCTGTACCTGCATGCCAACTGTCAATGACTGATATACCATGACACCCAGGTCCCGTTACACCTCCACTTTTCCTAATCTGTCACCATTCAGATAATATTCTGCCTTCCTGTTTTTGTCACCAAAGTGGATAACCCCACAGTTATCTACATTATACTGCATCTGCCATGCATTTGCCCACTCACCTAACCTATCCAAGTCACTCTGCAGCCTCATAGCATCCTCCTCGCAGCTCACACTGCCACCCAGTTTAGTGTCATCCGCAAATTTGGAGATATTACATTTAATCCCCTCATCTAAATCATTACTGTACAATGTAAACAGCTGGGGCCCCAACACAGAACCTTGCGGTACCTCACTAGTCACTGCTTGCCATTCTGAAAAGGACCCATTTATTCCTACTGTTTGCTTGCTGTTTGCCAACCAGTTCTCTATCCACGGCAATACATTACCCCCAATATCATGTGCTTTAATTTTGCACACTAATCTCTTGTGTGGGACCTTGTCAAAAGCCTTTTGAAAGTCCAAATACACCACATCCACTGGTTCTCCCTTGTCCACTCTACTGGAAACATCCTCAAATAATTCCAAAAGATTTGTCAAGCTCGATTTCCCTTTCACAAATCCATGCTGACTTGGACCTATCATGTCACCTCTTTCCAAATGCGCTGCTATGACATCCTTAATAATTGATTCCATCATTTTACTCACTACCGATGTCAGGCTGACCGGTCTATAATTCCCTGTTTTCTCTCTCCCTCCTTTTTTAAAAAGTGGGGTTACATTGGCTACCCTCCACTCCATAGGAACTGATCCAGAGCCTATGGAATGTTGGAAAATGACTGTCAATGCATCCGCTATTTCCATGGCCACCTGAGAACAAATTCTAAAGGGAAGGAAGTAAAGCAGAAATTGAATAGCAAGAATCTACAAAAGGAATCTGTAAGACAGAGGAAACAGGGCTTAGTATGTAGTAAACAAGGAGGTCTTCCTGTGCTGAATGGTACATTCTTTAATGCAAGGAGTATAGCGAATAAGCTGGGTGAGCTAAGAGCACAGGTAGACACTTGTGAGTATGACATTATAGTTATTACAGAAACATGGTTGAAAGAGGGGCAGGTTTGGCAGATAAATATTCCTGGCTACAGGATTTTTAGACAAGATAGAGAGGGGGGTAAAAAGTGGGGGGGTTGAGGTACTGATTAAAGAAAATATTACAGCAGTCAGGAGGGATGATATGTTGGAGGGTTCATCAAATGAGGCCATATGTGTCGAATTGAAAAATAAAAAAGGGCTGATCACACTGCTGAGCATGTTTCATAGACCCCCAAAGAGTGGGAGGAAGATAGAAGAGCAAATATGTAGGCAAATTGCTGCGAAGTCCAAAAACCATAGCGTAGTAATAGTAGGGGATTTGTAACTATCTATATATTGATTGGGACAAATTTAGTGTGAAGGGTATAGAGGGTGCAGAATTCTTGAAATGCATTCAAGAGAACTTTTTTAGTCAGTATGTAGCAAGCCCAACATGAGGCGGGAGGGAGGGGGGGTTGTGGGGGTGGGGGGGGTGGCGGACTTGGATTTAGTTTTGGGGAATGAAGCTGGGCAGGTTGAAGCGTTATAATCTACCAAAATTCTCTGGACTCTGGGGAGGTACCAGCGGATTGGAAAGCAGCTAATGTAACGCCTCTGTTTAAAAAAGGGGGCAGACAAAAGGCAGGTAACTATAGGCCGATTAGTTTAACATCTGAAGTGGGGAAAATGCTTGAAGCTATCATTAAGGAAGAAATAGCGGGACATCTAGAGAGGAATAGTGCAATCAAGCAGATGCAGCATGGATTCATGAAGGGGAAATCATGTTTAACTAATATACTGGAATTCTTTGAGGATATAACGAGCATGGTGGATAGAGGTGTACCGATGGATGTGGTGTATTTAGATTTCCAAAATGCATTCGATAAGGTGCCACACAAAAGGTTACTGCAGAAGATAGAGGTATGCGGAGTCAGAGGAAATGTACTAGCATGGATAGAGAATTGGCTGGCGAACAGAAAGCAGAGAGTCGGGATAAATGGGTCCTTTTCGGGTTGGAAATCGGTGGTTAGTGGTGTGCCACTGGGACCACAACTGTTTACAATATACATAGATGACCTGGAAAAATGGATAGAGTGTAGTGTAACAAAATTTGCAGATGACACTAAGATTAGTGGGAAAGCGGGTTGTGTAGAGGACACAGAGAGGCTGCAAAGAGATTTGGATATGTTAAGCGAATGGGCTAAGGTTTGGCAGATGGAATATAATGTCGGAAAGTGTGAGGTCATCCACCTTGGGAAAAAAAACAGTAAAAGGGAATATTATTTGAATGGGGAGAAATTACAACATGCTGAGGTGCAGAAGGACCTGGGGGTCCCTGTGCATGAATCCCAAAAAGTTAGTTTGCAGGTGCAGCAGGTAATCAGGAAGGCAAATGGAATTTTGGCCTTCATTGCGAGAGGGATGGAGTACAAAAGCAGGGAGGTCCTGCTGCAACTGTATAGGGTATTGGTGAGGCCGCACCTGGAGTACTGTGCGCAGTTTTGGTTACCTTACTTAAGGAAGGATATATTGGCTTTGGAGGGGGTACAGAGACGATTCACTAGGCTGATTCCGGAGATGAGGGGGTTACCTTATGATCATAGATTGAGTAGACTGGGTCTTTAATCGTTGGAGTTCAGAAGGATGAGGGGTGATCTTATAGAAACATTTAAAATCATGAAAGGGATAGACAAGATAGAGGCAGAGAGGTTGTTTCCCAGGCTCAGATGAAATGCATCCCAGGCAGTTGAGCGAAGTAAAACAGGAAATAACAGAGGCCTTGACCATCATTTTCCAGTCCTCTTTGGATCTGGGAATGGTGCCATAAGATTGGAAGACTGCTAATGTAGTGCCCATGTTTAAGAAGGGAGAAAGGGATAGGTTGAGTAATTACAGGCCTGTCAGCCTAACCTCAGTGGTGGGAAAATTATTGGAAAAAATCCTGAAAGACAGGATAAATCTGCATTTGGAAAGGCAAGGATTAATTAGGATCAGTCAGCACGGATTTGTTAAGGGAAGATAGTGTCTGACTAAACTGATTGAATTTTTTTGAGGAGGTAACCAAGAGGGTCAAAGAGGGTAGTGTGTATGATGTAGAATATATGGACTTTAGCAAAGCTTTTGCTAAAGTCCCACATGATAGACTGGTCATGAAGGTTAAACCCCATGGGATACAGGGAAAAGTGGCAATTTGGATCCAAAACTGGCTTGGAGGCAGGAAGCAAAGGGTAATGATTGATGGATGGTTTGGTGATTGGAAGGATGTTTTCAGTGGGCTTCCACAGGGCTCAGTACTGGGCTGCTTGCTTTTTATGGTATATATCAATGATTTTTAGATTTGAATATAGGGAGTATGATTAAGAAGTTTGCAGATGACACTAAAATTGGCTGTGCGATTGATAATGAAGAGGAATCACATGGGCTGCAGGAGGATATCAATCGACTGGTCAGGTGAGCAGAGCAGTGGCAAATGGCATTTAATTCAGAGAAGTGTGGGGTAATGCACTTTGGGAGGGCTAACAATGAAAGGGTATACATAATAGTTGGTAGGCCACTTAATAGTGCAGATGAACAAAGGGACCTTGGAATGCTTGTCCACAGAACTCTTTTTGGGAGGAAACTAAAACATTAAATCGTGCCCCCCCCAATCTGGGGGACACACCAAACATTTTCAAGGCCCTTTTTTGTTGTTGGTTTTATTGTGTTTTTTTTTTTGGTCACTAAAATCATATTTTTTTCTCCAAGTGCCCCCTATAAAAGGGGAGAGGGACACTAAAAAACACCGGCAATTAAAACAAATTAAACTTTAAAACATAAAATCAAATTAAAATTTGGTTGCCGGGCGTGATGATGCAATCCAGTCCCTCCGGTGCCCACCTCTCGCGGAAGGCCGCGAGCGTACCGGTGGACACCGCGTGCTCCATCTCCAAGGACACTCTGGCACGGATGTACACGCAGAAGAGAGGCAGGCAGTCAGGTTGAACGACCCCCTCGACCGCACGCTGCCTGGACCGGCTGATGGCACCCTTGGCCGTGCCCAGGAGCAGTCCTACGTGGAGGCCCTCGGACCTACCCGCTCCCCTCCACACAGGGTGCCCAAAGATCAGGAGTGTGGGACTGAAGTGCAGCCAGAATTTCAGGAGCAGCCCCTTTAAATAATAAAACAGGGGCTGCAACCTCGTGCATTCGGTAAAAACATGGAACACGGAATTTTCCAGACCGCAGAAATTGCAAGTGGCCTGGGAGCCCGTGAACCGGCTTAAAAATTTATTGCACATCACTGCTCCGTGCACCACCCTCCAGGCCAAGTCCCCGATAAATAGTGGGAGGACTCCCGCGTAGAGTGCCCTCCATCGGGGACCCCCGCCTCCTCCGGATGACAAGACAGTACGCCATGGCATGTCCGAACGGCAGGCGAGGATGGCAAAGTTTAGAGTGTGCAGGAGCTGCCAGTACAGGAAATCCCTCTGCGCGGAACTGAAAGGCACGGAGGGGATTTCCCCGAGGTGGCTCAAGTTCTGAGGCGCCGGCTCCCGAGGGAGGTTCCGGGGTTTGGCGCCGATGAGGAATTCCGTCCGGATGGGAGTAAGTTCGGACGGGATCTCCCCACGTGCTTGAGCCTCCTCGATGCACCTAACGGAGTCAGGGCCCAGAGCTGTTTTTAGCGACTCGATGGCATCGGCCACGCGGCGGACATCCGCCAAATTTAGGCGCCGCGCCAGCGCGTCCGATGCCATCCAGCCTGCTCCTCCACCATCGAGCAGGTCCCTGACCCTGGTCTCCTCACCAGCCACAGCCCTCTCGTCCGACTGCCACCTAAAACCTCGGTCGTGGAGGTACGGATTCCCGAGCAGCGGCTCCTGCAGGACATCCACCACTCCAGCCGGTGGAGAGCTGCGCTTGGTGGAGACTTTGTTCCAGACCCTGATGAGTTCCTTGTAAAAGACAGGCAGCTCCTGGAAGGCGGTCCTGATGCCCCCCGAGCTCATAAACAGGAGCTGCGTGTCGTAGTTGAGGCCGTGCTGCTAGCGGAAGAAGTACGTCGCCAGAGCACGCCACCTAGGAGGGGGCTCGACGTAAAGGTATCTCTGCAGGGTCTGAAGACGGAAAGTCGCGAGCTGGGTGCTGACGCACACCAACGACTGACCGCCCTCCCCAAACGCGAGACTCAAGACCGCGGCAGAGACCCAGTGCTTCCTGTTGTTCCAGAAGAAGTCCACCAGCTTCTTCTGTATCTTGGTGACAAATGCAGGGGGAGGGGTCAAAGTGACCAGCCGGTACCACAGCATGGCGTCCACCAGCTGGTTTATGACTCGCGCTCGACCCCTGTAGGACAGCACTCGGAGCAGTCCTGTCCAGCGCCCTAGGCGAGCGGCGACCTTGGCCTCCAGCTCTTGCCAGTTCGCCGGCCAGGCTTCCTCATCGGGGCTAAGGTAGACTCCCAGATAGAGGAGATGGGTCGTGCTCCAGGCAAAAGGCCTGAGCTTCTCCGGCAGGGAGTCCACCCGCCACTGACCACCAGGAGTCCGGAACATTTCTCCCAGTTGATCCTGGCGGAGGACGCGGCCGAGTAAATCTCCTGGCACTCACGCATCCTCCGCAGGTCAGCGGGATCCTCTACCGCGAGGAGCACATCATTGGCGTAAGCCGAGAGGACGACCTCCACTCCCGGCCCTTGCAGAGCCAGTCCCGTCAACCTCATCCGCAGGAGGCGCAGGAAAGGCTCCACGCAGATGGCAAAGCGAAGGGGCGCCGTCAAGGACCCATTAACCTTTATCAGACACTCCGCGGCAGCGTACAAAAGTCGGATCCGGGCGAAGAAATGCGTCCCGAACCCGAAATTGCGCAGAGTCCCGAACAGATAGTCGTGATCCACCCTGTCGAACGCCTTCTCTTGGTCGAGAGATAGGAAGGCGATCGACAGACCAGCCACCTGGGAATGATGGATGAGGTCACGGACCAGATGGATGTTATCGTGGATTGTCCGGCCCGGGACCGTGTAGGGCTGGTCGGGGTGGATCATGTAGTCCAGCACGGCACCAAGGCGAGCAGACATCGCCCTGGCGAAGATTTTGTAGTCCGTGCTGAGGAGGGAGACCGGGCGCCAGTTCTTAAGGAAGCGGAGATCGCCCTTCTTAGGCAGCAGGACGATGACTGCCCTGCGCCAAGAGAGGGGCATCTCCCCGGTCGCCAGACTTTCCCCCAGGACCCGCGCGTAGTCGCCCCCCAGGATGTCCCAGAATGCCCTGTGGAACTCCACGGTCAGCACGTCCAGCCCCGGGGCTTTTCCCCTCAAGAGCCGGTCGAGGGCGCTGGTCAGCTCCGCCAGGCTTAGCGGAACTTCCAGATTTTCGGCGCCCTCCGGGCTGACCTTCGGCAAGTCCTCCCACAAAACTCTACGCGCTTCCTCGCTGGACGGCTCCGGAGAAAACAGAGCCCCATAATATTCACGGGTCCTGTTGTTGATGCCCTCCGGATCCGAGACGAGAGAGCCGTCGTCGGCCAGCAGCGTCAAGAGCTGCTTACGGACACTCTGTCTTTCTTCCAGCGAGTAGAAGAAAGGGGAGCCGCGGTCCAGATCACGCAGGAACCGGATCCGCGACCTCACGAACGCGCCTCGGGACCCGACGAGCTGCAGGTCCTTCAGCGTGGCCTTCTTCGCTTCGTACACCGTCCGCAGGGCCGGGTCCTCGACGACTTGACCGAGACGGGACTCCAGGTCGAGCACCTCTTTTTCTCGGCGCCCGACCCTGGCCGCCCGCCTCTTGGTCGACCCCCTCGCGTACTCTTGACAGAAGACGCGGATGTGAGCCTTGCCCACATCCCACCATAGCCTCAAGGAGGGGAAGCCCCCCTGCTTCCTTCTCCAGTCGGACCAGAATCGACGGAACGAGTCCTGGAACCGCACGTCCTCCAGCAGCTGGTTGTTAAAGTGCCAGTACGCGGACCCCGTCCTCGCGCGGAGCGAAGCGAGCTCCGCCCACACCAGGTGGTGGTCCGAACACGGCACCGGCCGCATGGAGGCCGCCGGGATGCAGGAAACGTACACCCGAGACACGTAAAGGTGGTCGACTCTGGACCATCCTCTTCCAGGCCTCACCCAAGTAAAGGCGCTGGAGTTGGGGTGGAGATTTCGGCAGACGTCCACCAAGTCGAAGGACCCGACCAGGTCCCTCAACTTCTCGATCGCCGTCATGCTCTGCGGGGCACCGGAGCGATTCCTCGCCTCGAGGGTGCAGTTAAAATCCCCGCCGAGGACAATGCAGTCGCCGACGTCGACGGAGCCAAGAAGAGCGGACACTTCTTCAAAGAAGCGCGTTTGCTGCGGGCCGGGCTGAGGGGCGTACACGTTCACGAGATGGAGCGGCACGTCCCCCAGGCGAACCGTGACGTGCAGCAAGCGGCCTGGCACGGGCTCCTCGACCCCCAAGATCTCCGGCTGAAAATGCGGGGCCAGCAAGATGGCCACCCCACAAGAAGTGGCGGTGAGGTGGCTCATGCGGACCTCTCCTTGCCATTCCAGGAGCCACGTGGCTTCGTCTCCCGGAACGGTGTGGGTTTCTTGCAGGAAGCACACCGCATATTTCCCCTCCCGCAGGAGAGCGAAAATTTCTTAAATCTACGGCATGCCCCTCTGCCGCCGTTGATGTTGAGGCTGGCTATGGTTACCTTCATGGCAAAAGCATAGTGCAACCTCTCCCTAACTTATTGTGGGGGGTGGGGTGGAGTCGTTTGTTGACCTCCACTCCTTCAGCAGCCCAGCGAGGAACCTTTTGCCTTTTGAGCCGGCGCAGCTCAAGGCCTTGCGCCTTTGATAAGGGCCCGCCCGCGGCCATGGTTTTAGCGGCGGCGCGGACGGACGCGATGACCAGCTTCGGCTCGGACCATCTTTCCAGGGCCAGATGGGTTCGGTTGCGGCGACCCTGGCTCTGGACCAAAAAGTCCCGGAGTTCCTTTACAGGAATGAGGGGGGACTCAGTGGCGGGCACGAGGAGATCCACCGCCTCACTGGCGATGGACTCGAGATCTTCTCCCTCGTCCCCCACCGAGGCCCTGTCCCCCTCCGGGAGGTCGCCGCCAGCAGGTGGCCCGTCGACCGCACGAGGTACGGCAAACGGCCCGGCCGCTCCATCCGGCCCTGGCTCTGCCCCGATCCCACCCCCAGGATCGTCGGCAGAGGAGTCCCCACTGGGCTCTTTTAAAAGCGGTGCTGGGTCGGGAAGCGACAGCGGAAGGTCTTCCTCCTCCGCCCCAGGAACCGGGGAACACGGAGAGACCTGCCCAAAGTAATGTTCCAGGTCCTCTAAGTACCCCAGCTCCAAAGTAGGGGGCATGGGTTGGTGTTCTTCCCCCTCCCCGTCGCCACCCACCGGCCCAGCGTGTGGATGTATGTTAAAATGTTTTAAATTTTCATTTTCTGCCGAGTCAAGCAAGTCCCGGGGGAAGTTGGTTAATAGCTGGGCGGGCTCAGGTTCGGCCTTTTCGGCCCCGCCCGCCTCAGTCCCGGGATGCTCGACCCGGCGGCAACGCATTCCTCCACTGGCCCCACGCCCCCCACGACAGGCAGATCTTCCACGCCATCTCCCGGAGGCAGAGGCTGGGCAGCCTCGACTGTCTCACCCTCCCCGGGGACAGATTCCTCTTGCCTACGGCGCAGTTTGGGGGCGCTGGTGGGGGACGCGGGACACGCGGCGGGCACCGACTCCTCCGCGGAGGGATGTTGTTCCCCCTCCGCCTCAGTGGTGCGGCGCCTCCTTTTGTTCCTGGGGGTGCGCGGAGGCAGGGAGACCTCCATGTCTGCCGAGGCCTCCCGCTCCACTCCCCACTTTTTCTTATCTTGCCTGCGCCCGAGCCCCTCTGCGGTATTGGTCAAGGGCTCGGGCACGGGCTCAGGGCACCCCGCGCTCGCTGGTGACAGGGTACGGCTGAGCGCCGTGATCAAACTGTCTGGCGCACTGAGGGGACCCGCCTCGAGATGTTTCGCCTTCCTCCGCGCCTTCTTTCCGATCGGACGCTCTCCCTCCCCCCCGCTGGAGACCGTGAAAACAAAGGCCCCCGACGATGCCCGCGCACCCACAGCTCCCGGCACGCGGACGCAACTAGGGGGAGGGGGCGGCGGCGGCGCCAGCCTTGGCCGCCCTCGGTGGTTTGGCGGCCTTGGAGGCGGGGCAGCTCTTACGAACATGCCCCCCCTCCCTGCAGGCATGGCACCGCACGCCGTCCGATGTCCAGAAGACACGATAGGCAGTCCCCTTGTGCACCACATTAAAACTACCCTCTGTCGTCTCCTCCCGCGCCAGCCGGACAAAGAGCTGGCGGCGGAAGGAGAACACGTGGCGCAGGCTGCTCTCCCTGAGGCCGCGCGGTATGGGGTTGATCCCTGACCTTACCTCCCCCAGTTGGTGTAGGTGATGGAGGAGGAGCCCAGCGGGAACAAAGGGCGGGACGTTAGAAAGGATGACCCTCTGCGCGATGGCCTCGAGAGGTTCCACCGGCAGGAACGTCCCGCCCACCGTGAGCCCCTTTTCAAGGGCCAGGGACACCGCCCGCTCTGACCCCAGGAAGAATACAGCCTTCCCAGACATCTTGGAGGCTGCGACAATGGCCGAGAGGCCGACTACCCGAACCATCGCCGCACGCACTCCTCAATGCTCATTGTGGGGTGAGTGCAGCTCTTGACCCCATGTTTTTTTGTTATCAGTCTGAATGGTGGCAGGGCAGCAGGAGGCGTAGGAGGCGCCGTGGATGTGGACGCCGCCTGCGCATATGTCTTTGCTGGCCTTGCCACCGGCGTGGATGGGGTCGGCATCACGGGGTCCCTTTAAGGGCTACACCCACCACAAAGTCACAGGCCTTAATGGTCTTAAATTGGCCTCGTTTAAGTGTATGAGCAGAAGAGCTCTCAATGAGGCACACCTCTCCTCCAGTTGATAATTGGGGAGGGGCCTTGCTCCCTCTGCTCAGTTGTCTTAATTGTTTTTTTTTCAATTAGGAGGAAAGGGTTCTCAGAGAGAGAGGAGAGAGACAGACCGAGAGAAAGAGAAGGGGGGGTGGGAAAGAGGGAAGGTGTGAGGACAGGTCTCCCCTCACAGCGATGGGTGGGTGTTTCTTGGGGTGCACTCCCCAGATGGCAAAAAACACATTCTTTGTAGATGGACTTCGGGTGGGGGAGTAGATGTCTTCACCTGGGATTGCTGGAGCCACCCAGGCTCACACTCCCAACGATGTTAAATAGGGTAATTAATCAGTCTTCAGCCAGGTAGCTCCAGCTATCCCAGGCTAGGCAATGGGGGAGGGGTGCTTCAGTGGTGTGTGGGGCCTAGTTATTTAGCAAGACCCCCACACACACTTCCACACACACAAACTCCCTGCGATGTTCCGGCCCTCGAAATGGTCTTCTTTCCTCCCCCCACCGATACAACAAAGTCTTTAGGGGAATGCACCAAAATACACCCACATTTTGATGATGAAGTCTTTCCCTCCTTCCACACTGGATAGTTGTTGTTCTTTTCCCCCTCTCTCCAACTCTTTGTAGAAGTAATGAAGTTGTTGAATTTTCTGCTCTCCTCCTCTCCCTCTGGATGAATTGGAATTGTAGTAAGCCCCTTCCCCCTCTTCCTGGGCTGTTTCACAGGTCTCACAAAGGCCTTCCAGGCAGGAGCAACAGCAGCAAGCTCCTTCTCTCACTGCTCCAGGCTCCAAATGATTAGGTCACGTCTCCAAAGCTCCACCATTGGTCCACAGGACTCTTTTTGGGAGGAAACTAAAACATTAAATCGTGGCCCCCCGATCTGGGGGATACACCAACATTTTCAAGGCCCTTTTTTTTGTGTTTTTGTTTTATTTTTTTGTTTTTTTTGGGGCACTAAAATCATATTATTTTTTTCTCCAAGTGCCCCCTATAAAAGGGGAGGCGGACACTAAAAACACCGGCAATGAAAACAAATTAAACTTTAAAACATAAAATCAAATTAAAATTTGGTTGCCGGGGGTGATGATGCACTCCAGTCCCTCCGGTGCCCACCTCTCGTGGAAGGCCGCGAGCGTACCGGTGGACAGCGCATGCTCCATCTCTAAGGACACTCTGGCGCGGATGTACGCACGGAAGAGAGGCAGGCAGTCAGGCTGAACGACCCCCTCGACCGCCCACTGCCTGGACCGGCTGATGGCACCCTTGGCCGTGCCCAGGAGCAGTCCTACGAGGAGGCCCTCGGACCTACCCGCTCCCCTCCGCACAGGGTGCCCAAAGATCAGGAGTGTGGGACTGAAGTGCAGCTAGAATTTCAGGAGCAGCCCCTTTAAATAATAAAACAGGGGCTGCAACCTCGTGCATTCGGTAAAAACATGGAACACGGACTTTTCCAGACCGCAGAAATTGCAAGTGGCCTGGGAGCCCGTGAACCGGCTTAAAAATTTATTGCACGGCACTGCTCCGTGCACCACCCTCCAGGCCAAGTCCCCGATAAATAGTGGGAGGACTCCCGCGTAGAGTGCCCTCCATCGGGGACCCCCGCCTCCTCCGGACGGCAAGATGGTACGCCATGGCGTATCCGGACGGCAGGCGAGGATGGCAAAGTTGAGAGCGTGCAGGAGCAGCCCGTACAGGAAACCCCTCCGCACGGAACTGAAGGTCACGGAGGGGATTTCCCCGAGGCGGCTCAAGTTGTGAGGCGCTGGCTCCCAAGCGAGGTTCCGGGGTTTGGCGCCGATGAGGAATTCCGTCCGGACGGAATACAGTTCGGACGGGATTTCCCCACGTGCTTGAGCCTCCTCGATGCACCAAACTGAGTCGGGGCCCATAGCTGTTTTTAGCGACTCGATGGCATCGGCCACGCGGCGGACGTTGGCGGAATTTAGGCGCCGCGCCAGCGTGTCCGGCGCCATCCAGCTCGCTCCTCCGCCATCGAGCAGGTCCCTGACCCTGGTCACCTCACCAGCCACAGCCCTCTCTTCCGACCGCCACATGAAACCTCGGTCGTGGAGGTACGGATTCCCGAGCAGCGGCTCCTGCAGGACAGCCACCACTCCAGCCGATGGAGAGCTGCGCTTGGTGGAGACTTTGTTCCAGACCATGATGAGTTCCTTGTAAAAGACAGGCAGCTCCTGGAAGGTGGTCCTGACGCCCCCCCAAGCTCACAAACAGGAGCTGCGTGTCGTAGTTGAGGCCATGCTGCTGGCGGAATAAATACGTCGCCAGAGCACGCCACCTGGGACGGGGCTCAACATAAAGGTATCTCTGCAGGGCCTGAAGACAGAAAGTCGCGAGCTGAGTGCTGACGCACACCAACGACTGACCGCCCTCCCCAAGCGGGAGTCTCAAGACCACGGCAGAGACACAGTGCTTCCTGTTGTTCCAGAAGAAGTCCACCAGCTTCTTCGGTATCTTGGTGACAAACGCAGGGGGAGGGGTCAAAGTGACCAGCCGGTACCACTACATGGCGGCCACCAGCTGGTTTATGACTAGCGCTCGACCCCTGTAGGACAGCACTCGGAGCAGTCCTGTCCAGCGCCATAGGCGAGCGGCGACCTTGGCCTCCAGCTCTTGCCAGTTCGCCGGCCAGGCTTCCTCGTCGGGGCTAATGTAGACTCCCAGATAGAGGAGATGGGTCGTGCTCCAGGCAAAAGGCCTGAGCTCCTCCGGCAGGGAGTCCACCCGCCACTGACCCACCAGGAGTCCGGAACATTTCTCCTAGTTGATCCTGGCGGAGAATGCGGCCGAGTAAATCTCCTGGCACTCATGCATCCTCTGCAGGTCAGCGGGATCCTCTACCGCGAGGAGCACGTCATCGGCGTAAGCCGAGAGGACGATCTCCACGCCCGGCCCTTGCAGAGCCAGTCCTGTCAACCTCGTCCGCAGGAGGCGCAGGAAAGGCTCCATGCAGATGGCATATAACTGGCAGGACATGGGGCATCCCTGGCGCACCCCTCTCCCAAAGCGAAGGGGCGCCGTCAAGTACCCGTTAACCTTAATCAGACACTCCGCGGCGGCGTACAAAAGTCGGATCCGGGCAACGAAATGCGTCCCGAACCCGAAAGCACGCAGCGTCCCGAACAGATAGTCGTGATCCACCCTGTCGAACGCCTTCTCTTGTTCGAGAGATAGGAAGGCGACCGACAGACCAGCCTCCTGGGAATGATAGATGAGGTCCCGGGCCAGATGGATGTTATCGTAGATTATCCGGCCCGGGACCGTGTAGGACTGGTCGGGGTGGATAATGTGGTCCAGCACGGCGCCAAGGCGAGCAGACATCGTCCTCGCGAAGATTTTGAAATCCGTGCTGAGGAGGGAGGCCGGGGCACCAGTTCTTGAGGAGGCGGAGATCGCCCTTCTTAAGCAGCAGGACGATAACTGCCCTGCGCCAAGAGAGGGGCATCTCCCTGGTCGCCAGACTTTCCCCCAGGATCCGAACGTAGTCGCCCCCCAGGACGTCCCAGAACGCCCTGTGGAACTCCACGGTCAACCCGTCCAGCCCCGGGGCTTTCCCACTCGAGAGCCGGTCGAGGGCACCGGTCAGCTCCGCCAGGCTTAGCGGAGCTTCCAGATTTTTGGGGCACTCCGGGCTGACCTTCGGCAGGTCCTCCCACAAAACTCTACGCGCTTCCTCGCTGGACGGCTCCGGAGAAAACAGAGCCCCGTAATATTCACGGGCCCTGTTGTTGACGCCCTCCGGATCCGAGACGAGAGAGCCGTCGTCGGCCAGCAGCGTCAAGAGCTGCTTACGGACACTCTGTCTTTTTTCCAGCAAGTAGAAGAAGGGGGAGCCGCAGTCCAGATCTCGCAGGAACCGGATCTGCGACCTCACGAACGCGCCTCGGGACCCGACGAGCTGCAGGTCCTTCAGCGCGGCCTTCTTCGCTTCGTACACCGTCCGCAGGGCCGGGTCCTCGACGACTTGACCGAGACGGGACTCCAGGTCGAGCACCTCTTTTTCTAGGCGCCCGACCCTGGCCGCCCGCCTCTTGGGCGAACCCCTTGCGTACTCTTGACAGAAGACGCGGACGTGAGCCTTGCCCACGTCCCACCATAGCCTCAAGGAGGGGAAGCCCCCCTGCTTCCTTCTCCAGTCAGCCCAGAAACGACGGAACGAGTCCTGGAACCGCACGTCCTCCAGCAGCTGGTTGTTAAAATGCCAGTACGTGGACCCCGTCCTCGCGCGGAGCGAAGCGAGCTCCGCCCACACCAGGTGGTGGTCCGAACACGGCACCGTCGCATGGAGGCCGCCGGGACGCAGGAAACGTACGCCCGAGACATGTAAAGGCGGTCTACTCTGGACCATCCTACTCCAGGCCTCACCCAAGTAAAGGCGCTGGAGTCGGGGTGGAGATTTCGCCAGACGTCCACCAAGTCGAAGGACCCGACCAGGTCCCTCAACTTCTCCATCGCCATCATGCTCTGCGGGGCACCGGAGCGGTCCCTCGCCTCGAGGGTGCAGTTAAAATCCCTCCCGAGGACAATGCAGTCGCCGACGTCGATGGAGCCAAGCAGAGCTGCGGTCCGGGCTGAGGGGTGTACACGTTCACGAGATGGAGCGGCACGTCCCCCAGGTGAACCGTGACGTGCAGCAAGTGGCCTGGCACGGGCTCCTCGACCCCCAAGATTTCCGGCTGAAAATGCGGGGCCAACAAGATGGCCACCCCACAAGAAGTGGTAGTGAGGTGGCTCATGCGGACCTCTCCTCTCCATTCCAGGAGCCACGTGGCTTCGTCTCCCGGAACGGTGTGGGTTTCTTGCAAGAAGCACACCGCATATTTCCCCTCCCGCAGGAGCGAAAAATTGTTAAATCTACGGTGTGCCTCTCTGCCGCCGTTGATGTTGAGGCTGGCTATGGTATCTTCATGACAAAAGCATAGTGCAATCTCTACCTGACCAATTGTGGGGGGGTGGAGTGGAGTCGTTTGTTGACCTCCACTCCTTCAGCAGCCCAGCGAGGAACTTTTTGGGCCGGCGCAGCTCAAGGCCTTGCGCCTTTGATAAGGGCCCGCCCGCGGCCATGGTTTTAGCGGCGGCGCGGACGGAAGCGATGAGCAGCCCCGGCTCGGACCATCTTTCCCGGGCCAGATGGGTTCGATTGCGGCGACCCTGGTTCTGGACCAAAAAGTCCCGGAGTTCCTCTACGGGAATGAGGGGGGGCTCAGCGGCGGGCACGAGGAGATCCACCGCCTCACTGGCGATGGACTCGAGATCTTCACCCGCGTCCTCCACCGAGTCCCCGTCCGCCTCCGTGAGGTCGCCACTAGCAGCCGGCCCGTCGACCGCACGAGGTACGGCAAACGGCCCGGCTGCTCCATCCGACCCTGGCTCTGCCCCGATCCCACCCCCAGGATCGTCGACAGAGGAGTCCCCACTGGGCTCTTTTAAAAGCGGTGCTGGGTCAGGAAGTGACAGCGGTAGGGGTTCCTCCTCCGCCCCAGGAACCGGGGAACACGGAGAGCCCTGGCCAAAGTAATTCTCCAGGTCCTCCAAGTATTCCAGCTGCAAAGTAGAGGGCGAGGGTTGGTGTTCTTCCCCCTCCCCGCCGCCACCCCCCGGCCCAGCGTGTACAGAATCGTTAAAATTGTTAATACTGTGTATTTCCACCGAGTCGAGCAAGACCCGGGGGAAGTTGGATATTGGCTGGGCGGGCTCAGTTTCGGCCTTTTCGGCCCTGCCCTCCTCAATCCCCGGGATGCTCGACCCGGCGGCATCGTATTCCTCCGCTGGCCCCACGCCCCCCACTACAGGCAGATCTTCCACGCCATCCCCGGGAGGCAGAGGCTGGGCAGCCTCGACTGTCTCACCCTCCCCAGGGACAGACTCCTCTCGCCTACAGCGCAGCTTGGGGGCGCTGGTGGGTGACGCGGGACTCGTGGCGGGCACCAACTCCTCCGCGGAGGGATGTTGTTCCCCCTCCGCCTCATTGGAGCGGCGCATCCTTTTGTTCCTGGGGGGGCGCGGAGGCAGGGAGACCTCCATGTCTGCCAAGGCCTCCCGCTCCACTCCCCCCTTTTTCTTATCTTGCCCGCGCCCGGGCCCCTCTGTGAAATTGGTCAAGGGCTCGGGCACGGGCTCAGGGCACCCCGCGCTCACCGGTGACAGGGTTGGGCTGAGCGCGGTGATCAAACTGTCTGGCGCACTGAGGGGACCCGCCTCGAGATGTTTCGCCTTCCTCCGCGCCTTCCTTCCGATCGGACGTTCTACCTCCCCCCCGCCGGAGACCGTGAAAACAAAGGCCCCCGACGATGCCCGCGCACCGACAGCTCCCGGCACGCGGACGCAAGTAGGGGGAGGGGTGGCGGCGGCACCAGCCTTGGCCGCCTTCGGTGGTTTGGCGGCCTTGGAGGCGGGGCAGTTCTTGCGAACGTGCCCCACCTCCCTGCAGGCATGGCACCGCACGCCGTCCGACGTCCAAAAGACGCGGTAGGCAGTCCCCTCGTGCACCACATTAAAATTGCCCTCCGTCGTCTCCTCCCACGCCAGCCGGACAAAGAGCTGGCGGCGGAAGGAGAACACATGGCGCAGGCTGTTCTCCCTGAGGCCGAGCGGTATGGGGTTGATCCCCGACCTTACCTCCCCCAGTTGGTGTAGGTGAGGGAGGAGGAGCTCAGCGGGAACAAAGGGCGGGACGTTTGAAATGATGACCCTCTGCGCGGTGGCCTCGAGAGGGTCCACTGGCAGGAACATCCCGTCCACCATGAGCCCCTTTTCAAGGGCCAGGGACACCGCCCGCTCCGACCCCAGGAAGAATACAGCCTTCCCAGACATCTTGGAGGCTGCGACAATGGCCGAGGGGCTGACTACCCCAGCCATCGCCCGCACGCACTCCTCAATGGTCATTGTGGGATGAGTGTAGCTCTTGACCCCGTGTTTTTTGGTTATAAGTCTGAATGGTGGCAGGGCAGCAGGAGGTGCAGGAGGCGCCGTGGATGTGTACGCCGCCTGCGCATATGTCCTTGCTGGCCACCGGCGTGGATGGGGTCGCCATCACGGGGTCTCTTTAAGGGCTACACCCACCCCAAAGTCACAGGCCTTAATGGTCTTTAATTGGCCTCGTTGGTGTTTTGAGCAGAGGGAGCTCTTAATGGGGCACACCACTTCCCTAGTTAACGAATGGGGAGGGGCCTTGCTCCCTCTGCTCAGTTGTCTTCATTGTTTTACAATTGGGAGGAAAGGGCTCTCAGAAGGAGAGGGGGGGTGGGAAAGAGGGAAGCAGCGAGGGCAGGTCTCCCCTCACAGCGATGGGTGGGAGTTTCTTGGGGTGCACTCCCCAGATGGCAAAAAACACAGTCTTTGTAGAATGGTCTTCGGGTGGGGGGAGAAGATGTCTTCACCTGGGGTAGCTGGAGCCACCCAGGCACACACTCCCAACGATGTTTAATAGGGTGATTAGTACGACTTCAGCCAGGTAGCTCCAGCTATCCCAGGCTAGGCAATGGGGGAGGGGTGCTTCAGTGGTGTGTGGGGCCTAGCTGTAAGCAAGACCCCCACACACACACACACCCCCCCCGCGATGTTCCGGCCCTCAAGTTATCTTCTTTCCTCCCCCCACCAATACAACAAAGTCTTTCGGGTAATGCACCAAAACACACCCACCTGTCGAAGATTGTAGAAATGACTCTCCCTCCTTCCACACTGGATGGTGTTTTCTCAGGATGTTTTTTCCCCCTCTCTCCAACTCTCTAGTTGTAATAAATGATACATTTTTCTGCTCTCCTCCTCTCCCTCTGGACGTTAAATTGTAGTAAACTAGCCCGCTCCTCCTATTCCTGGGCTGTTCTCAGGGTTCACTCTTGGCCTTCCAGACAGGAGCTTCAGCAGGGAGTTCCTTCTCTCACAGCAGCAGAGCTCCAACTGATTAAGCCACGCCTCCAAAGCTCCACCATTGGTCCACAGATTCCCTGAAAATGGCAGGCCAGGTGGATAAGGTAGTTATGAAGGCATACAGAATGCTTGCCTTTATTGGCCAAGGCATTGAATATAAGAGCAGGGAGGTTATGCTTAAATTGTATAATATTGGTTCGGCAACAGCTGGAGTACTGCGTGCAGGTCTGGTCGCCGTATTATAGGAAGGACTTGATTGCAATAGAGATGTTACAGAGGAGATTTACTAGGATGCTGCCTGGAATGGAGAATCTTAGTTATGAGGATAGATTGGATAGACTGGGTTTGTTCTCATTGGAACATATGAGGTTGAGAGGAGACCTCATTGAGGTGTACATTGAGGAGACTGAACATAGTGGATAGTCAGGGTCTATTTCCATTGGTGAAGGGGTCTATTATGAGGTGGTTGGCGGAAGGTTTAGAGGGCATTTGGGAGTGGGGCTTCTTTACGCAGAGGATTGCTGGGATCTGGAACTCGCTGCCTGGAAGGGTGGTGGATGCAGAAACGCTCACCACTTTTAAGGGATGGTTGGATGGGCCTGCAGGGTTACAGACCTAGAGCTGGTAATTGGGATTAGACTGGATGACCTTTTGTTGGACGGAGCAGATATAATGTTAAGTACTTCAGGGAATAGAATACGACCAAGGTGGTCTCCTGGATTAGTTTCGATCGGATGGGTCGGAGGGGAATTTTCCCAGATTTTTTCTCCCTAAATTGGCCTGGATTTTTAACTGGTTTTTGCCTCTCCCAGGAGATCACATGGCTCCGGTTGGGGTGGAGTGCAGAATGTTTTAGTATAAGGGGTGTCGCAGTTGTGGTGAGGCGGATTAGTTGGGCTGGATACTCTTTGCCTTTCCGTCATTGTTCATAGGTTTATATGTAACCTTTCGGGCTGCTGACCAAGGGCCGCATAGCTTTGTTGGCTGGCGCGGACACGATGTGCCGGAATGGCCTCTTTCTGCGCTGTAAATTTCTATGTTTCTATGTGGATGGTGTGTGTACATATGTGTGTACACGTGGTGTGTGATTATGTATTATGTGTGCGTGTTTATGTGATGGTTTGCATACGTGTATATGAACGGTGTGTGTGTGCATGTCTATAAATAGTGTGAGTGCGTATGTGCATTTCTGTGTGTTTGTATGAATGATGTGTATGCGTAAAAAGAAAGACTTGAATTTATTTCGCTCGGACGGAGATCAGAAGAGTCTTATTGGCGGGGGGGAGGGGGGGGTGAAGGGGGAGCGGGCGCAGGTTATGAGGCAGGAATGCTGGATCCAGCTGGTAAGTAGAAAGGCACTTACCTACCTGATCCAACAGTCCTCACCTCCCTTTAGCTGACGGGTTTCCCAAGGCCCGGGAAACCTGACCAAACAGAGTTAAATTTAAAATGGTGGATTACCCTGAGGCACGGAGCCTCATTATGATACCCAACCCCCTCCTGCCAGCTGGTTGGCAGCTCGATCCTGTCCTGCATCCTTTAAAACCGGAAGTGGGCGGGTTGGAGTCGGGATTCAGGTTTTAAAATCTGTAACCTCCCACCTGACCCCAACCCACCCATTTTTGGGGCTTAAATTCCCCTCAATGTCTATCACACAGAACACAAAGATATTAATGTGAACCTCTGTCTTGTAATCGCAAATTCTACAGTCTGCAGGGTATTGAAATGTGGAAGTATCAGAACCAATCCAACCCTCCAAAAGAGCAGATATAAATACACATGCCACACACAGATGCACACACTTACACCATTCACATTCATGTGTAGACACACACACAAACAAACACCATTCACATACACGCAGGCACACACACACCATTTACATACACATGTAGACACACATGCACACACCAGTCAAATAAACACATGGACACACACACCATTCACATACATGTGTATACACACTTGCACACACCCCATTCACATACATGTGTAGACACACATGCACGCACAAACACACACACCATTCACATAAACGCGCACACTCACACCATTCACATACACGTCTAAATACACACACAAAAACCATTCACATACACGTACACATAAACACACCATTCATATACACACACGCACACATACCATTTTCCTACATTACAGCAGAGTGACTACACATCAAAAAGGACTCGGAATAAGATGGACGAATTAACTGCGCAGATAGCAGTTAACGGATATGATGTAATTGGCATCACGGAGACATGGCTCCAGGGTGACCAAGGCTGGGAACTTAACATCCAGGGCTATTCAACATTTAGGAAGGATAGACAGAGAGGAAAAGGAGGTGGGCTGGCATTGCTGGTTAAAGAGGAAATTAACACAAACATAAGGAGGGACATTAGCCTGGATGATGTGGAATCGGTATGGGTGGAGCTGCGGAATACCAAAGGGCAGAAAACGCTAGTGGGTGTTGTGTACAGACCACCAAACAGTAGTAGTGAGTTTGGGGACAGCATCAAACAAGAAATAAGCGATGTGTGCAATAAAGGTACAGCAGTTATCATGGGCGACTTTAATCTACATATTGATTGGGCTAACCAAACTGGTAGCAATGTGGTGGAGGAGGATTTCCTGGAGTGTAATAGGGATGGTTTTATAGACCAACATGTCGAGGAACCAACTAGAGAGCTGGCCATCCTAGACTGGGTGATGTATAACGAAAAGGGACTAATTAGCAATCTTGTTGTGTGAGGCCCTTTCGGGAAGAGTGACCATAATATGGTAGAATTCTTTATTAAGATGGAGAGTGACACAGTTAATTCTGAAACGAGGGTCGTGAACTTAAGGAAAGGTAACTTCGACAGTATGAGGAGTGAATTGGCTAGAATAGACTGGCAAAGGACACTTAAAGGGTTGACAGTGGATAAGCAATGGAAAACATTTAAAGATCACATGGATGAATTTCAGCAATTGTATATCCCTGTCTGGAGTAAAAATAAAACGGGGAAGGTGACTCAACTGTAGCTAAAAGGAGAAATTAAGGATAGTGTTAAAACCAAGCAAAAGGCATATAAATTGGCTAGAAAAAGCAGCTAACCTGAGGACTGCGGGAAATTTAGAATTAAACAGAGGAGGACTAAGGGTTTAATTAAGAGGGGGAAAATAGAGTATGAGAGGAAGCTTGCTGGGAACATAAAAACTGACTGCAAAAGCTTCCATAGATATGTGAAGAGAAAAAGATTAGTGAAGACAAACGTAGGTCCCTTGCAGTCAGATTCAGGTAAATTTATAATGGGGAACAAAGAAATGGCACACCAATTGAACAAATACTTCGGTTCTGTCTTTACGAAGGAAGACACAAATAACTTTCAGAATGTACTCGGGAATAGTTGGTCTAGTGAGAAGGAGGAACTGAAGGATATCCTTATTAGGCGGGAAATTGTGTAAGGGAAATTGATGGGATTGCAGGCCGATAAATCCCTGGGGCCTGATAGTCTGCATCCCAGAGTATTTAAGGAAGTGGCCCTAGAAATAGTGGATGCATTGGTGATCATTTTCCAACAGTCTATCGACTCTGGATCAGTTCCTATGGACTGGAGGGTAGCTAATGTAACACTACTTTTTAAAAAAGGAGGGAGAGAGAAAACGGGTAATTATAGATTGGTTAGCCTGACATTAGTAGTGGGGAAAATGTTGGAATCAATCATTAAGGATGAAATAGCAGCGCATTTGGAAAGCAGTGACAGGATCGGTCCAAGTCAGCATGGATTTATGAAAGGGAAATCATCCTTGACAAATCTTCTGGAATTTTTTGAGGATGTAACTAGCAGAGTGGACAAGGGAGAACCAGTGGATGTGGTGTATTTGGACTTTCAAAAGGCTTTTGACAAGGTCCCTCACTAGAGATTGGTGTGCAAAATCAAAGCACAGGGTATTGGGGGTAATATACTGACGTAGATAGAGAACTGGTTGGCAGACAGGAAGCAGAGAGTTGGGATAAAGAGGTCCTTTTCAGAATGGCAGGCAGTGATTAGTGGGCTGCCGCAGGGCTCAGTGCTGGGACCCCAGCTCTTTACAATATACATTAACGATTTAGATGAAGGAATTGAGTGTAATATATCTCCAAGTTTGCAGATGACACTAAACTGGGTGGCGGTGAGAGCTGTGAGGATGACGCTAAGAGGCTGCAGGGTGACTTGGACAGGTTAGGTGAGTGGGCAAATGCATGGCAGATGCAGTATAATGTGGATAAATGTGAGGTTTTCCATTTTGGGGGCAAAAACACGAAGACAGAATATTAACTGAATGGCGGCAGATTAGGAAAAGGGGAGGTGTAACGAGACCTGGGTGTCATGGTTCATCAGTCATTGAAAGTTGGCATGCAGGTACAGCAGGTGGTGAAGAAGGCAAATGGTATGTTGGCCTTCATAGCTAGGGGATTTGAGTATAGGAGCAGGGAGGTCTTACTGCAGTTGTACAGGGCCTTGGTAAGGCCTCACCTGGAATATTGAGTTCAGTTTTGGTCTCCTAATCTGAGGAAGGACATTCTTGCTATTGAGGGAGTGCAGCGAAGGTTCACCAGACTGATTCCAAGGATGGCTGGACTGACATATGAGGAGAGACTGAATCAACTGGGCTTTTATTCACTGGAGTTTAGAAGGATGAGAGGGGATCTCATAGAAATATGTAAAATTCTGACGGGACTGAACAGGTTAGTTGCAGGAAGAGTGTTCCCGATGTTGGGGAAGTCCAGAACCAGGGGACACAGTCTTAGGATAAGGGGTAGGCCATTTAGGACTGAGATGAGGAGAAACTTCTTCACTCAGAGAGTTGTTAACCTGTGGAATTCCCTGCCGCAGAGAGTTGTTGATGCCAGTTCATTGGATATATTCAAGAGGGAGTTAGATATGGCCCTTACGGCTAAAGGGATCAAGGGGTACGGAGAAAAAGCAGGAAAGGGGTACTGAGGGAATGATCAGCCATGATCTTATTGAATGGCGGTGCAGGCTCGAGGGGCTGAATGGCCTACTCCTGCACCTATTTTCTATGTTTCTATGTTTCTACTTAATTGGCTGTAAAGTGCTTTGCGATGTCCTGTGGTCATGAAAGGCGCTATATTAATGCAAGTATTTCTTTCTTTTTTTCATTGCCCTTTCCACTCTCTTAGCTGTAGCATCAAGGTGAAAACCTATCAGATAGCAATGGTGGTGAGGGAAGTAGATGAGACAGAAGTATATTAGTGAGGAAGAGCTGGAGAGTACGCCTTCAGTAATCTCCATACAATTTTATGGAGTATGCCTGTGCAGTAAGGAACATGTCTTTGAATTGTCAAGTGTCATGCAGTGCCTTTGTGGGTGCCATCAATCAACGCTGACAGGTACAGGAAAATTACTTTGCATTCACAGACCACCTGATGTTTTCTTTGCATATGAAAACGTTTTTATGCTGAAGTAAGGAAACCATTAACAGCTAATGATTTGTTCCTTGAGGTGGGTTAGTTGTAACAGGCAGAAATGTAATATTGTGAGTATGTCAATTTTTTTTTTTATTCTTGTTTCCCTTTTCATTTTGACCAATTTTCTTAGCAGATTACATCTGACCAAATTTTCTCCAGGGCAGTAGCCTTCCTCCAGACACTGAAACAAACCCAGAAAAATCTGAGTCAAGTGCAAAGTGAAGGGCAGAGGTCGGGAATGGAAGGAAGAGCTGCTGATACCACTGACAGCAGGAACCATGCAAGATGAAGAACTTGGATTTTTTCCATATTTTACTCTCCATGTGTATTCGATGTTTTTGCTGGGAATTTTTTTTCTCCACAACACATCTATAATAAAATGTCTACTTCTTGTCAACAGCAGCAACTTGCCTTTATGTAGTAAGAGGTAAAGAAATAAAAACGTGCATTTTTATTGTGCCTTTCATGACCTCAGGACATCCCAAAGCACTTCACAGTCAATGAAGTAAATTTTGAAGTGTAGTCACTGTTGCAAAGTAGGAAATGCGACAGTTAATTAGTGCACAGCAAGGTCCCACACAAAGCAATGTATTCATGACCGGATAAGCTGTTTTAGTGGTGTTGGTTCTTCTGCTCTGCTTCGAAATAGTGCCATCGGATACTTTACGTCCACCTGTGAGGTGAGACAGAGCCTCAGTTAATGTCTTATCTAAAGAAGAGCATCTCTGACAGTGCAGCCTTCCCTCAGGACTGCCCTGAAGTGTCAGCCATGATTTTGTGCTCAAGTCTCTGGAGGGGCAATTGAACCTGCTCAGTTTCAGCTGTGCTCCGTGGGTAGCACTCTCACCTCTGAGAGAGAAGGCAGTGGGTTCAAGGCCCAATCCAGGGACTTGAGCACAAAATTCTAGGCTAACACTCCAGTGCAATACTGAGGGAGTGCTGCATTGTTAGAGGTGCTGTCTTTCGGATGAGACGTTAAACCAAGGCCCCATCTGCTCTCGCGTGTGGGCATAAAAGATCACATGGCGCTATTTTGAAGACGAGCTGGGGAGTTATTCCCACTGTACTGCCTAATATTTATCCCTCAAGCAACATAACAAAATAAAACAGATTATCTGGTCATTATCACATTGCTGTTTATGAGCTTGTTGTGCGCAAACTGGCTACTGCATTTCCCATATTACAACAGTGACTACACTCAAAAAGTACTTCATTGGTTGTAAAGCACAAGTAAAATCAGGGAAAACCCAAAGATATTTTATAAATACATTAAGAGCAAGAGGGTAACTAGAGCAAGATTGGGGCCAATTAGAGACCATAAAGGAAATCTATTTTTGGAGGCGGAAGACATGGGTAGGATTCTTAATGAATAATTTGCATCCATTTTCACAAAAGAGAGGGACGATGCAGACTTTGCAAGAGGGAGGAGGAGTTTGAAAAATTAGATAAGATAAACATAGTGAGGGAGTATTAATGGGCTTAGCAGCATTGAAAGTGGATAAATCCCCAGGCCCGGATGAAATGTATCCCACGCTGTTAAGAGAAGCAAAAGAGGAAATAGTAGAGAGGCTGTAATAATCATTTTCCAATCCTCTCTGGCTACAGGTGTGGTGCCAGAGGAGTGAAGGACTGCTAATGTTGTACCTTTGTTTAAAAAGAGATTGACCGAGTAATTACAGGCCAGTCAGCCTAACCTTCATGGTGGGAAAATTATTGGAAAATATCCTGAGGGTCAGGATAAATCTTCATTTGGAAAGACATGGATTTTAATCAAGGAGAGTCAGCATGGATTTGTTAAGGGAAGGTCATATCTGACTAAATTGATTACATTTTTGGAGGAGATAACCAGGATGATCGATGAGGGAAGTGCTATGATGTAGTGTATATGGATTTTAGCAAAGCTTTTGATAAGGTCCCACATGGCAGACTGGTCAGGGAAGTAATAGCCCATGGGATCCAGGGCAAAATGGCAAGTTCGATCCAAAATTAACGCCAAGGCAGGAAGCAGAGTGTAATGGTTGATGGGTGTTTTTGTGACTGGAAGGCTGTTTCCAGTGGGGTTCTGCAGGGTTCAGTACTAGGTCCCTTGCTTTTGTGGTATATATCAATGACTTTGACTTAAATGTTGGGTGGTATGATTAAGAAGTTTACAGATTACACCAAAATAGGCTGTCTGGTTGATAATAAGAACAGAAGAACATAAGAAATAGGAACAGGAGTCGGCCATATGGCCCCTCGAGCCTGCTCCGCCATTCAATAAGATCATGGTTGATCTGATCATGGACTCAACTCCACTTCACTCCCCTTTTGATTGAAGAAACTATCTATTTCTGTCTTAAATTTATTCAATGTCCCAGCTTCCATAGCTCTCTGAGGCAGCAAAGTAAACAGATATACAATCCTGTGAGATAATGAAGAAGAAAGCTGTGGACTGCAGGAAAATATCAATGTACTGGTCAGGTCGGCAGAACATTGGCAAATGGAATTCAATCCGGATAAGTGTGAGGTAATGCATTTGGTGAGGTCTTACAAGGCAAGAGAATATACATTAAATGGTATGCCACTGAAAAGTGTAGAGGAGCAAAGGGACCTTGAAGTGCAGATCCACAGATCCCTGAAGGTGGCAGGCCAGGTAGATAGAAACATAGAAAATAGGTGCAGGAGTAGGCCATTCGGCCGTTCAAGCCTGCACCACCATTCAATAAGATCATGGCTGATCATTCACCTCAGTACCTCGTTCCTGCTTTCTCTCCTGACCCCTTGATCCCTTTAGCGGTAAGGGCCTTCTTGAATATATCCAATGAACTGGCATCAACAACTCTTTGCGGTAGGGAATTCCACAGGTTAACAACTCTCTGAGTGAAGAAGTTTCTCCTCATCTCAGTCCTAAATGGTTTACCCCTTATCCTTAGACTGTGTCCCCTGGTTCTGGACTTCCCCAACATTGGGAACATTCTTCCTGCATCTATATGTTTCGATGAGATCCCCTCTCATCCTTCTAAACTCCATTGAAGAAAGGCCCAGTCGATCCAGTCTTTCCAATTATGTCAGTCCTGCCATCCCGGGAATCAGTCTGGTGAACCTTCGCTGCACTCCCTCAACAGCAAGAACGTCCTTCCTCAGATTCGGAGACCAAAACTGCACACAATATTCCAGGTGAGGCCCTGTACAACTGCAGTAAGACCTCCCTGCTCCTATACTCAAATCCCCTAGCTATGAAGGCCAACATACCATTTGCCTTCTTCACCGCTGCTGTACCTGCATGCCAACTTTCAATGACTGATGTACCATGACACCCAGGTCTCATTGCATCTCCCCTTTTCCTAATCTGCCGCCATTCAGATAATATTCTGCCTTTGTGTTTTTGCCACCAAAGTGGATAACCTCACATTTATCCACATTATACTGCATCTGCCATGCATTTGCCCACTCACCTAACCTGCCCAAGTCAACCTGTAGCCTCCTAGCATCCTCCTCACAGCTCACACCGCCACCCAGTTTAATGTCATCTGCAAACTTGGAGATATTACACTTAATTCCTTCATCCAAATCATTAAGGTATATTGTAAATAGCTGGGGTCCCAGCACTGAGCCCTGCAGCACCCCACTAGTCATTGCCGACCATTCTGAAAAGGACCCATTTATCCCGACTCTCTGCTTCCTGTCTGCCAACCAGTTCTCTATCCACGTCAGTACATTACCCCCAATACCATGTGCTTTAATTTTGCACACCAATCTCTTGTGTGGGACCTTGTCAAAAGCCTTTTGAAAGTCCAAATACACAACATCCACTGGTTCTCCCTTGTCCACTCTACTAGTTACATTCTCAGAAAATTCCAGAAGATTTGTCAAACATGATTTCCCTTTCATAAATCCTTGCTGACTTGGACTGATCCTGTCACTGCTCTCCAAATGCGCTGTTATTTCATCTTTAATAATTGATTCCAACATTTTTCCCACTACTTATGTCAGGTCTATAATTCCCCATTTTCTCTCCCTTCTTTTTTAAAAAGTGGTGTTACATTAGCTACCCTCCAGTCCACAGGAACTGATCCAGTGCCGATAGACTGTTGGAAAATGATCACCAATGCATCTACTATTTCAAGGGCTACTTCATTAAGTACTCTGGGATACAGACTATCAGGCCCCAGAGATTTATCGGCCTTCAATCCCATCAATTTCCCCAACACAATTTCCCGCCTAATAAGGATATCCTTCAGTTCCTCCTTCGAACTAGACCCTCGGTTCCATAGTACTTCCGGAAGGTTACTCGTTTCTTCCTTCGTGAAGACAGAACCAAAGTATTTGTTCAACTGGTCTGCCATTTCTTTGTTTCCCATTATAAATTCACCCGAATCCGACTGCAAAGATCTACGTTTGTCATCACTAATATTTTTCTCTTCAAATATCTATAGAAGCTTTTGCAGTCAGTTTTTATGTTCCCAGCAAGCTTCCTCTCATACTCTATTTTCCTCCTCCTAATGAAACCCTTTGTCCTCCTCTGCTGAATTCTAAATTTCTCCCAGTCCTCAGGTTTGCTACTTTTTTTGGCAAATTTATATGCCTCTTCCTTGGATTTAACACTAACCTTAATTTCCCTTCTTAGCCACGGTTGAGCCACCTTCCCCATTTTATTTTTACTCCAGACAGGCATGTACAATTGTTGAAGTTCATCCATGTGATCTTTAAATGTTTGCCATTGCCTATCCACCGTCAACCCTTTAAGTATCATTTACCAGTCTATTCTAGCCAATTCACGTCTCGTACCATCGAAGTTACCTTTCCTTAAGTTCAGGACCCTATTCTCTGAATTAATTGTGTCACTCTCCATCTTAATAAAGAATTCTATCATATTATGGTCACTCTTCCCCATGGGGCCTCGCACAACAAGATTGCTAATTAGGTGATTTAGGTAATAAGGTGATTATGAAGGCATGTGGAATACTTGCCTTTATTAGTCGAGGTATGGAATACAAGAGCAAGGAGGTTATGCTTGAACTGTACAAAACACTGGTTAGGCCACAGCTGGAGTACTGTGTGCAGCTCTGGTCACCACATTAGAGGAAAGATGTAATTGCACTGGAAAGTGTGCAGATGAGATTTAAAAGAATGTTGCCTGGAATGAAGTATTTTGGCTATGAGGAAAGATTGGAGATGTTGGGTCTGTTTTGTTTGGAACAGAGGAGGCTAAGAGGAGACCTGATTGAGGTGTATAAAATTATGAGGGGCCTGGATAGTGGATAAGAAGGACCTGTTTCCCATGGCAGAGGGGTCAACAACCAGAGGGCATAGATTTAATGTAATTGGAGGGAGCTTGAGAGGAGATATGAGGGGAAATTTCTTCACCCAGATGATGGTGGGTGTCTGGAACCGGAAAGGATGGTAGAGGCAGGAACCCTCACCACATTTAAAAGATACTTGGATGTACACTTAAAGGGCCCACGTTTCCACATGAAAAAAAACGGGTGCCCCTCCGAGCTGGGCGCCCGTTTTTCGCGCCTAAAACGGCGCCTAAAAAAATCCTCGGTATTCTCCACCTACTTACAGGTCCTCTGGCCCTTGGCGCAGCCAGCACGAGCTGTGGGGGGGGCGGAGCCAGGTCCCGGCGCTGAAAACAGTGCCGGGACCTCTGCACATGCGCGCTACAGTCGGCACGCAAGTGCAGTAGTTCCAGGCGCCGACCTGTGTGGGAGGGGCCCGAAGCACGCAGCCCTTATCCCTGGCTGAATGGCCTCGCTGGGGCTGCGCGAATGAGGCTCGTCCCACGGCCAGCTCCTGCTCCCCCCCCCGACCAGACCCGACCCGAAACCGGCTCCCCCCCCCCCCACCCCCGACCCGACACCCGCTCCCCGTCCGCCCCGACCTGAGACCCGCTCCCCTCCCCCGCCCCGACACGACACCCGACACCCGCTCCCGCCCCGACCCGAGACCCGAGACCCGCTCCCCCCCCCCCTGCCCCGACCCGAGACCCGACACCCGCTCCCGCCCCGACCCGAGACCCGAGACCCGCTTCCCCCCCGCCCCGGCCCGAGACCCAACACCCGCTCCCCGACCCAACACCCGCTCCCCCCCCACGCCCCGACCCGACCCGAGACCCCCCCCCCAACACCCGCTCCCCCCCCTGCCCCGACCCGAGACCCGACACCCGCTCCCGCCCCAAACCGAGACCCGACACCCGCTCCCCCCCCCTGCCCCGACCCGAGACCCGAGACCCGCTCCCGCCCCGACCCGAGACCCGACACCCGCTCCCCCCCCGCCCCGACCCGAGACCCGACACCCGCTCCCCGACCCGACACCCACTCCCCCCCCCCGCCCCGCCCCGACCCGAGACCCGCTCTCCCCCCCCCCTCGCCCCGACCCGAGACCCGCTCCCCCCCCGACTGACCCGTCCCGCGCTCCTGTGACCCGAACCCCCCCTCCCTCTCCCTACCCCTCCCCCCTCTCTCCCCCTCCCTCCCTCCCTCTCCCTCCCTCTCTCCCTCTCCCTCCCTCTCTCCCCCCCTCTCCCTCCCTCTCTCTCCCCCTCCCCTCCCTCCCTCTCCCTCTCCCTTCCCTCCCTCTCCACCTCCCTTCCGTCCCTCTCCCCCTCCCTTCCCTCCCACTCCCCCTCCCTCCCTCTCCCCTCCCTCTCTCTCCCCCTCCCTCCCTCTCTCTCCCCCTCTCTCTCCCCCTCCCTCCCTCTCTCTCCCCCTCCCTCCCTCTCTCTCCCCCTCCCTCCCTCTCTCTCCCCCTCCCTCCCTCCTTCTCTCTCCCCCTCCCTCCCTCTCTCTCCCCCTCTCTCCCTCCCCCCTCTCTCTCTCTCCCACCCTCTCTCCCTCTCCCTCCCTCCCCCTCCCCTCCCTCTCTCTCTCTCTCCCCCCCTCTCTCTCTCTCCCCCCTCCCCCCTCTCTCTCTCTCCCCCCCTCCTCTCCCTCCCTCTCTCTCTCTCCCTCCCCCCTCTCTCTCTCTCCCTCCCTCCCCCCCTCTCTCTCTCTCTCCCTCCCTCCCCCCCTCTCTCTCTCTCTCTCTCCCTCCCCCTCTCTCTCTCTCTCTCTCTCTCCCTCCCTCTCTCCCCCTCTCTCTCTCTCCCCCTCTCTCTCCCTCCCCTCTCTCTCTCCCTCCCCTCTCTCTCTCTCCCTCCCCTCTCTCTCTCTCTCCCTCCCCCTCCCCTCTCTCTCTCTCCCTCCCCTCTCTCTCTCTCTCTCCCTCTCTCTCTCTCTCCCCCTCCCGCTCAGCGGCACGAACGGCTGCAGAATTCTCCCTGGCTGAAGCACTTTCACACAGGTAGGAAGATGGTTTATTTAATCTTTTCTTGGCTTATAAATGTTTATTCAGGTTGGATTTATTTGTATAATATTTGTAGAAGTATAAATAAGGATTTATTGTCGAATTTAATGACTTCCCCCCCCCCTCTCCCCCCCACCTCGTTCTGGACGCCTAATTTGTAACCTGCGCCTGATTTTTTAATGTGTAGAACAGGTTTTTTCAGTTCTACAAAAATCTTCACTGGCTCCATTCTACTTTAGTTTGGAGTACATTTTCACTGTGGAAACTTTCAAATCAGGCGTCATGGCCGGACACGCCCCCTTTTGAAGAAAAAATTCTGTTCTAAACTAGAACTGTTCTACCTGACTAGAACTGCAGAAAAAAAAATGTGGAGAATTGCGATTTCTAAAATAGTCCGTTCTCCACCAGTTGCTCCTAAAAATCAGGCGCGAATCATGTGGAAACTTGGGCCCATAGTGCTGTAACCTACAGGGCTATGGACCAAGAGCTAGACAGTGGGATTAGGCTGGCTAGCTCTTGGTCGGCCAGTGCGGACATGATGGGCTGAAATCGCCTCCTTCCCTGCAATAAATTTCTATGATTCTATGATTTTATGAGACGTTCGGTGGTCATGAAAAGCGCTTTATAAATGCAGGTCTTTCTTTCTTCTTTCTTCTCAGATGCGATGGTGCTACGACTGAGCCATGATTAATAGGTTAAAGGACCCCAAACTGTGAAGTGACTGAAAACATTGTCTAAGAGGTATGGGTTGAGAAGCTACTTGCTGAAGGGGAGATAGGTAGTACGGTGGCAGTGTTTCGGGACAACATTCCAGAACATGGGGTTCAAACAACTAAAGGTGAAGCGGATCGAGAGCAGATACAAAGGGGGACAGTCAGAAGAGCCAATGACACAATCTGACGCATAAGCTGTAGGAAATTGCAGAGATAGTGAGGAGTGAGTGAAGGAGTGATGTATCAATAAGGACAAGGATTGGTTGGGAGGCAGGAGACAGAGAGTAGGGATAAAATGCTTGTGCTCTGATTGTCAGAATGTGACAAGCGGTGTTTCCCAGGGATTTGTACCGGGACCTGAGCTTTACACCATATATATTAATGATGAAGGAATAGAGAGCTGTACATCCAAGTTTGCAGATGACACGAAAGCTATGAAGAATATGATGTTAAATTAATTCACTATATTAATGAGCACTTTTGCTAATCGAGCTGACAGTAGAAGTTTATATCATTCATTCCTAATATCACTCAGCACAATATTAGCTCAATGGGGCCCTGAATGCTTCAATGCATTGATTTCCTGAATTTGCTCCATTCAGAGCTGGTTACTCTCGTTCCTCCCAACAGCATACACTGAGTGCTAAAGACTGAGTTGCGCTTCTAATAAAAACACTGATGTAATTATTTATGAAAGTGGATCCATTTTTCCTTTCTATAGACTACTTTATCAACTAAATATTAACGTGCAGTAATAACACTTTAAAAATTCTGTAGAAAGTGTCTTCTAAAATTAACAGCAAAAATAGAATGGTGGGCTGGTGGTGAGATTAAAGGAGAAAAAACAAAATGCCGAAAGGTTGAACGAAAAACAATAAAGGCCGATAATGATAATGTGTCTTCCCCTTCTTAGGTATGGTTGTGGAAAAGCAAATCAAATGTCAACATCTAAGTTGGATATCCAGGCCAAAGTTTCTGGTGGTAATGATCAGCTTCGGAGGAGAGGAACGATGGATCTAAGTTCATGATAGAATCCCTTCCTCAGAATTTGAGGGAAAGGGTTAATTCAGACAGAGTTAAAGTACATGTACACCTGACTATATTATCAATTGATCAAATGTACACCATCCTGGGACATTAAGTTAATCTAAGGGTTAAGTCATGGCAGGAGAGCTCGGACACATGTTATGCTTCTCCTGTGCTATGTGGGAAGTCAGGGACACTTCCAGTGTCCTTGACGACGACATGTGCGGGAAGTGCATCCGCCTGCAGCACCTGACAGACTGTATTGCAGCACTGGAGCTGCAAGTGGATTTACTCTGGAGCATCCGCAATGCTGAGGATGACATGAATAGCATGTTTAGTGAATTGGTCTTATCGCAGGTAAAGGTTACGCAGCCAGATAGGGGATGGGTGACCCACAGGAAAAGCAGTGGAAGGAAGGTAATGCAGGGGTCCCCTGCGGTCATCCCCCTACAAAACAGATACACCACTTTGGGTACTGTTGAGGGGGATGACTCATCAGGGGAGAGCAGCAGCAGCCAAGTTCATGGCACCATTGGTGGCTCTGCTGTACAGGAGGGCAGGAAAAAGAGTGGGAGAGCTATAGTGATAGGGGATTCGATTGTAAGGGGAATAGATAGACATTTCTGCGGCCACAACCGAAACTCCAGGATGGTATGTTGCCTCTCTGGTGCAAGGGTCAAGGGTGTCTTGGAGCGGGTGCATGACATTTTGACGGGCAAGGATAAACAGCCAATTGTCGTGGTGCATATAGGTACCAACGATATAGGTAAAAAATGTGATGAGGTCCTACAAGACGAATTTAGGGAGCTAGGAGCTAAATTAAAAAGTTTGACCTCAAAAGTAGTAATCTCAGGATTGCTACCAGTGCCACGTGCTAGTCAGAGTAGGAATCGCAGGATAGCTCAGATGAATACGTGGCTTGAGGAGTGGTGCAGAAGAGAGGGATTCAAATTCCTGGGACATTGGAACCAGTTCTGGGGGAGGTGGGACCAGTACAAACCAGACAATCTGCACCTGGGCAGGACCGGAACAAATGTCCTAGGGTGAGTGTTTGCTAGTGCTGTTGGGGAGGGGTTAAACTAATATGGCAGCGTGATGGGAACCTATGCAGGGAGACAGAGGAAAGTAGAATGGGGGCAGAAGAAAAAGAGAGAAAGAAGAAAAGTAAAAGAGAAGGGCAGAGAAACCCAAGGCAAAATGCAAAGAGGGCCACGTTACAGCAAAATTCTAAAGGGGCAATGGGTGTTAAAAAGACAAGCCTGAAGTCTCTGTGCCTCAATACGAGGAGTATTCGCAGTAAGATGGACGAATTAACTACGCAGATAGTAGTTAATGGATAAGATGTAATTGGCATCACGGAGACATGGCTCCAGGGTGACCAAGGCTGGGAACTCAATATCCAGGGGTATTCAACATTTCTGAAGGATTGACAGAAAGGAAAATAAGGTGGGGTGGCATTGCTGGTTAAAGAGGAAATTAATGCAATAGTAAGGAAGGATATGAGCTTGGATGATGTAGATCGGTATGGGTGGAGCTACAGAATACCAAAGGGCAGAAAACGCTAGTGGGAGTTGTGTACAGACCACCAAACAGTAGTAGTGAGGTTGGGGACAGCATCAAACAAGAAATTAGGGATGCGTGCAATAAAGGTACAGCAGTTATCATGGGCGTATTAATTTACATATTGATTGGGTTAACCAAACTGGTAGCAATGCGGTGGAGGAGGATTTCCTGGAGTGTATTAGGGATGGTTTTCCAGACCAATATGTCGAGGAGCCAACTAGAGGGCTGGCCATCCTAGACTGGGTGATGTGCAATGAGAAAGGACGAATTAGCAATCTTGTTGTGCGAGGACCCTTGGGGAAGAGTGACCATAATATGGTAGAATTCTTTATTAAGATGGAGAGTGACACAGTTAATTCAAAGACTAGGGTCCTGAAATTAAGGAAAGGTAACTTCGATGGTATGAGATGTGAATTGGCTAGAATAGACTGGCGAGTGATACTTAAAGGGTTGACTGTGGATAGGCAATGGCAAACATTTAAAGATTACATGGATGAACTTCAACAATTATACATCCCTGCCTGGAGTAAAAATAAAACGGGGCTGGTGGCTCAACCGTGGCTAACAAGGGAAATTAAGGATAGTGTTAAATCCAAGGAAGAGGCATATAAATTGGCCAGAAAAAGCAGCAAACCTGAGGACTGGGAGAATCTTATAATACAGCAAAGGAGGACAAAGGGTTTAATTAGGAGGTGGAAAATAGGGTATGAGAGGAAGCTTGCTGGGAATATAAAAACTGACTGCAAAAGCTTCTATAGATATGTGAAGAGAAAAAGATTAGTGAATACAAATATAGGTCCCTTGCAGTCAGATTCAGGTGAATTTATAATGGGGAACAACGAAATGGCAGACCAGTTAAACAAATACTTTGGTTCTGTCTTCACAAAGGAAGACACAAATAACCTTCTGGAAATACTGAGGGACCGAGGGTCTAGTGAGAAGGAGGAACTGAAGGAAATTCTTATTAGGCTGGAAATTGTATTAGGGAAATTGATGGGATTGAAGGCCGATAAATCCCCTGGGCCTGATAGTCTGCATCCCAGAGTACTTAAGGAAGTAGCCCTTGAAATAGTGGATGCATTGGTGATCATTTTCCAACAGTATATGGACTCTGGATCGGCTGCTATGGATTAGAGGGTAGCTAATGTAACACCACTTTTTAAGAAGTGAGGGAGAGACAAGGTGGGTAATTATATACTGGTTAGCCTGACATCAGTAGTGGGGAAAATGTTGGAATCAAATATTAAAGATGAAATATCAGCACATTTGGAAAGCAGTGACTGGATCGGTCCAAGTCAACATGGATTTATGAAAGGGAAATCATGCTTGACAAATCTTCTAGAATTTTTTGAGGATGTAACTGGTAGAGTGGACAAGGGAAAACCAGTGGATGTGGTGTATTTGGACTTTCAAAAGGCTTTTGACAAGGTCCCACACAAGAGATTGGTGTGCAAAATTAAAGCACATGGTATTGGGGGTAATGTACTGGTTGGCAGACAGGAAGCAGAGAGTTCAGAATGGCAGGCAGTGACTAGTGGGGTGTCGCAGGACTCAGTGCTGGGACCCCAGCTATTTACAATATCAATTAATGATTTTGATGAGGGAATTGAGTGTAATATCTCCAGGTTTGCAGATGACACTAAGCTGGGTGACAGTGTGAGCTGGGAGGAGGACGCTAAACGGCTGCAGGGTGACTTGGGCAGGTTTGGTGAATGGGCAAACAAGTGGCAGATGCAGCATTATGTGGATAAATGTGAGGTTATCCACTTTGGTGGCAAAAACACAAAGGCAGAATATTATCTGAATGGCGGCAGATTAGGAAAAGGGGCGATGCAACGAGACCTGGGTGCCATGGTACATCAGTCATTGAAAGTTGGCATGCAGATACAGCAGGCGGTGAAGAAGGCAAATGGTATGTTGGCCTTCATAGCTAGGGGATTTGAGTATAGGAGCAGGGAGGTCTTACTGCAGTTGTACAGGGCCTTAGGGAGGCCTCACCTGGAATATTGGGTTCAGTTTTGGCCTCCTAATCTGAGGAAGGATGTTCTTGCTATTGAGGGAGTGCAGCGAAGGTTCACCAGATTAATTCCAGGGATGGCAGGACTGACATATGAGGAGAGACTGGATCAACTGGGCCTGTATTCACTGGAGTTTAGAAGGATGAGAAGGGATCTCATAGAAACATGTAAAATTCTGACGGGACTGGACGGGTTAGATGCAGGAAGAGTGTTTCCGATGTTGGGGAAGTCCAGAACCAGGGGACATAGTCTAAGGATAAGTGGTAAGCCATTTAGGACCGGGATGAGGCGAAACTTCTTGACTCAGAGAGTTGTTAACCTGTGGAATTCTCTACTGCAGAGAGTTGTTGATGCCAGTTCATTGGATATATTCAAGAGGGAGTTAGATATGAACCTTACGGCTAAAGGGATCAAGGGGTATGGAGAGAAAGCAGGAAAGGGTTACTGAGATGAATGATCAGCCATGATCTTATTGAATGGTGGTGCAGGCTCGAAGGGCCGAATGGCCTACTCCTGCACCTATTTTCTATTTTTCTATCTTTCTATTATACAAGCTGGACAACCTTCAGAGAAATAGAGTTTAGGTATACATTTTGCTGTCCTTCCTTATTTGGTACTAAATAAATGAATGAAGTGAAAATGAGCAAAGGTGCTTATTTCTAATTCTAAATGATAATTATTAATATGATGGAGACTCAAACCTTGAAATTCCATTCAGACAATTCTGTCACATTTGCACCAATGTGCTGTTGATTTTCTGCAAGGTGAATCCACCATAACTTGTGGTGTGAGCTCATCTAAATATCCATTGGCAGTTCTCGAGTGCGAATCCCATGTACTATGCTGGGGATGTTTGGAAATGATAGTGCAGCCTTTATAAAGTCAAGCTTGGCTGAGATTGCAGCAGCAGGCTGGGGAGTAGAAGGTGCATAGAAAAACACTTGGTTCACTCAGCTGACATTTAGGTAGCTATACTATGCTTTCATACACCTCAAATGAAGATGTTGATGATGGCTTGGAGTTCAGCCTCTGAATGTGCCCAGACTCAAGCGTCGTCCGCGTACTGTAGTTCGATGACAGAGGATGCGGTGACCTTGGATCTAGCCTGGCGGTGACGAAGGTTGAACAGGTTCCCATTGGTTCGATAGTTTAGTTCCACTCCAGCGGGTAGCTTGTTGAGAGTGAAATCGAACATTGCAGCGAGGAAGATCGAGAAGAGTGATGACGCAGCCCTGCTTGACCCCGGTCCGGACGTGGATTGGGTCTGTGGTGGATCCGTTGGTCAGGATCATGGCTTGCATGTTGTCGTGGAGCAGGCGGAGAATGATGGGGGCGGGCCACATCGTCCACATGCCCGACACGAGACTCCCAAAGCAAGTGCTCTACTCGGAACTCCTACACGGCAAGCGAGCCCCAGGTGGGCATAGGAAATGTTTCAAGGACTCCCTCAAAGCCCCCTTGATAAAGTGCAACATCCCCACCAGCACCTGGGAATCCCTGGCCCAAGACTGCCCCAAGAGGAGGAAGAGCATCCAGGAGGGCGCTAAGCACCTTGAGTCTCATCGGCGAGAGCATGCAGAAACCAAACACAGACAGCGAAAAGAGCATGCAGAAAACCAAACTACCCACTCTCCCTTTCCTTCAACCACTGTCTGTCCCACCTGTGACAGAGACTGTAATCCCCGTATTGCACTGTCCAATTACCTGAGAACTCACTTTTAGAGTGGAAGCAAATCTTCCTCGATGTCGAGGGACTGCCTATGATGATGTACTATATGGCTCACGTGTGATTTAGTCCCACTTTCCCAAAGTGTTTTCCATGGACGATCTGGCAGAGACAGTCAAATAAAGAACAAATGCATTTCAAAGAGGAACAAAACAAAAGTGGACTATTTCAAATGAGAAAAATCTGCAAAAGGCCTTGCGGGGATTCAGCAAAGGAAAATGAGGAACTTTCAAGGGTCTCCACAGGAGGAAGCCACGAAAAATCTGAGTGATGCCATGTGGAGAGAGGTGGCCCTGAAACTGAGTGCCAACTCTTTCACCCCCCCCCGAATGATAAACCAGTGCCACAAGAAGTTCAATGATATGATGAGATCAGACAAGGTCAGACATGCTCCCTTTTGTTCCTTAAGCACAATTGGTGCCAACACGCTCTTTACCCTCTAAAATCAAGAGCTGCAGGTACTCCTCCACATTGCATTCTGATTAAGGTGTCATTAACACAGGATCGTACCCTCATCCACTCTAATAAGGTAATGCCAACAGATCTCTTACATGAGCTGTCTGATGCCATATAGAAGATATTCCCAGTTGCTAGCCTATACCTTATTTCGCTGGATCCTATTCAAGGAGAAAATTTTGCAGTTCATCAGAGGGTTATCCCTGACAGTAAATAATTCAACCCCAATGAGAGACAGGGCATGAAGCTTTAGGGGAGGCACTCTGCTCTAACTGTTGGAGGGCGCGATGTTGGCAGCACAATCCTGATGCCAGATTAATGGGTGCACACCATAGCATCCCTGTGAAGCAACACAGCCTCAAACTTTTTCTTCACTGCAGATATTAATAGAGCTATGGCAACTTCATTGGAATCTGCAGCAGCCTCCCCACCGAAGAAGTGGCCATGGGTCAGTCAGTTCCTCTTCCTCCAGTGGTGGGTGGGGTGCAGGATGCAGCCTGTTATCTCTCCATTCTTTCATGATCTGATAACTGACATTAGACTAACCAGCAGCATCTCTCTCTCAGGAGCAAGTTGCCATTGGGTGGAAATCCACCTCAGTCCAATAAGCCTTTGTAACACAGAAATAGCTATCTATCTCTTGTGATGCTGGCCCTCAGCAGCACCTAAACAAAGCTTTAGGATTGGAGAAAGAAAGCTTGTTTAGTCACTCAGGGGAAGTATAGTGTTAGGAACAATAAGTCAATTGCTGCTCACTGGAGTTTGTTGCACTAAAGAAGAATGCATTGAAATTGTGCTTTTTTTATTTGTGGACATTGTAGTCATACATAAGAACATAAAAACATAAGAAATAGGAATAGGAGTAGGCCATTCAACCCTCCAGGCCTACTCTACCATTCAATAACATCATGGCTAATCTTCAACTCATCTTTCCTGCACTATTCCCATATCCCTTGATTCCCTTAATATCCAAAAATATATCGATCTCTGCCTTGAATATACTCAACAACTGGAGCATTCCAAAGATTCATAACCCTTTGAGTGAAGAAATTTCTCCTCATCTCAGTCCTAAATGGTTGACCCCTTATACAGAAACACTACAGTTATTCTGTGCTGACTTAATCGATCCGGTGACTCTTATTGGTTTGGTGAGGTAGGAGCAAAGAAATCAGATGTACTGGAATGTTCTAGGATGGGTATAAAATTAAAGGAATGTTCCTTTACTGTAAGACGGTAGAGAAGGAGTTAAGGCAGTGGTGACGAAGGTAGACTATATTCAATTGATGAGTGTGATTGCCTCGTAGTTATAGAATTGGCCTAGCAACCTGGAGGTTTTGAATTTAAATCCCAACATAGCAAGTTATGAAATTGAATTCATGGGGACTAAATTGGATAGCCATAAATACAGGCACTGATTTGGCAATGCGCAATTAACCTGTCCCCATTGATTGAAATGCAGGCAGCACGCCATCTTCATGCTGCCTGCTGATTAGCATGCTTGCTACGTGCAGCCAGTGCTAGCTGCACTATTCATTGGATGCATGCATCAGCGGTGGCCCAAATTCGTTACTTCCTAGCTCTACTTAAAGCTAGCCTGCACTGCGTAAGGCTAACCTGCAACTCTTAAAGGGGAGATACATTGTGGCTAGAGAAGGTGCTTGGAATCATGCAGGAAGTGAATCTGACCTTGGAAACCATGAAGAATGGCACAACATGGGAGAGAGCGGGCTCTAAGTTTTTCAGATGCTGCACTGGTGTAGGAAGTGGAAAGTAAGAGAGATGTCCTATATCTGCAGGGGTCTAGGGGCCACACCAGACACATGGTCAAAAGACAGTGGGAGCAGATAGCCATGGAGGTCAATGCCAGGAGTCTAGCCCTGAGGAACTGGATGCAGTGCTGCAAGAAGTTCAATTACCTCACACGAGTGGTCAAGATCATGGAATCCATCTTTAAATGCCATATCCTCCCAACTGCCTCAGCTTCAGACACTCCTCAATTCTTCACACCCCCATCACTCACCAACCAACAATCTCTATCAATCAGACTTCATATCTAACATTCATATGCTCCACCACACCCTCCCACACTTAGCACTGTTGCAAGTCGCACATCCACATCTCACAGCTTGCATACTGCCAGCTATTCAAACATGACTGTCAAAAATCAACCAAACAGATTGCACGGCACTCACTGACACACTTCCCTCTCTCTTGCAGGACAAGGTGGCTCACAACTGGAGGCAGCAGGAACTAACCAAAGGGGGACAGGCATGTCTGCATGTCCTAATCCCCATGGAGGAGACGGTGCTGACCATTATTGGAATGGCCATTGCTGAGGCCGTGGCCAGCAACAGGGCTGAAACTGTAGAAGGTGCCGAAATTCTCATAACTAATCCTCCTTCTCACATCCTACTTCCTCCTCATCTCACAATCTCTTCTGACTTACAAGTTGCAGATGGTGTAAGCATGCACCTCTTACATCCCCCCCACCCCCACCCCCCCTTTTCCCCCGCCGCCCCGCACCACAACCTTACCCTTGTGCCTTCTTTCATTCAGATACTCAAGTACTCAAGAACTGAAACCTGGGCAGGCAGTGGAGGAAAACCAAGAAGTGAGTGATGATGAAGACACACCATTGTTTGATTTCACACTCGAAGCCACCAGCTCAGATACTGACACTGCGCATCTTTGATTATAGATATGTTTGTGGTGAGACACCGAGCATGTGTGCACTGCAGCCAGAGCAGGGAGAAAGGATAGCTCAGGCATTGCACATGAGCTCTGCTGCAGAGGGCTCAAATGAGGACTTTGATGGGGCAGGCTACAGAAGATGGCTGCTGGGCATACACAACAAAATGCTTGGTGCATTGGGAAGCCTGCCTAAAAGTGTGCGTTCAATGTCAAGGAGCACGGAGGTGCAGAGTTTGGAGCCCATCCTTTCCAGCTTGGAAGTGGTGGCCAACTCCATTAGCTCACTTGTGGACCCAGCCATGATGCAGCGTCTAATGGCTGATGTCTCAGCTTCCATTGCAACGCAAGCAGCTTCCATCAAAAGTCTGAGTGCTACAGTGGAAGCTCAGACTGAAGTCATGCAAGGTCAGCTTGTTGCCATGCAAGCTCAGGCTGCTGCCATCATGGCTGCAGGTTCCAGTGTTCAAAGGGGTTTGCAGGGTGACACAGCTGCCCAGCAGTCTGTCCTCCAACAGATTACTGGGATTTCTGAGGCACTGCCCTAGGGGCGTGGCAGAGGCTCCATAGAGCATGAACCTCTCTCAGGATGACAGCATTCGCTCTCCCAGCACTGCCACTCCACCAGTGCCCTTCTTGTTGCCTGCCAGGCAGCCCAGACTGCTGTCGCCCATGCGGAGGTGAGGCAATCTAAGCCTTCTAGGACCACAGCTGCTCGAGGTTGTCCTGCAAGGCCATCTGCAGTCTCCCCCACTGAAAGTCAGCAGCCTTCCACCAGCCATGCTGCCGCCACTGGGGTAGCAATTCATAGGAGCAGTAGGACTGGCAAAGACATACGGAAGACAGGTTCTAAATAGAATGCACAGGGGTGATTAGTTGACTTTGTTGTGTAATATTGGATGGATTGATGTATGAAGTTGGTTTGGAATCTTTCTTTAGTATTGGCTTTTATTTCAGCATTGTGAACAATAGGATGCTGTAGTGGTCCAGAACAGAGGGATGGCAATGTGTGTGACTGTTGTACAATGGAGATTTTGTGTAGTGTTCACTGAAACTGTAGTCAAATGTAGTGCTGCGTAGAAGCACGAGGACAGGCAAAGGCACAGGGAAGATGGGCACTAAGGGAATGCACAAGGGTGATTTGTTTAATTGTGTGTGCAATATGGCCTGATTTCATTCATCAATTTAGTTTGCATTGTTTATTTTCTGGTAGATTTTATTTTTGCATTGTGGCCAAGAGGACAAAGTATTGGTCAGTGACAGAGGGAAGGTAAAGAGTGTGGGACTTTTGGTGAATGGGAAATTGGGGTTGCAGTTACTGTTGTTGCACTCAAATTAGTTCTTCACGGACAGCCCATTTAGAAAGGGGCGATCTAGGTTGCTGCCTCCTTTCCTCTTCTGCTTCATCGTCTTCCTCCTCCGCTGTTCACCTGATAGCTGGTTGCAAAGTCTGTCCCGACATGCTAGTGAGGCATTTTATGACCCGCTAAGCTGAATACTGCAGGGCTACTCTGGAGCAGTCCAGACAGCGGAATCATTGTTTTAGCATGCCAATGGCCTGTTCTATCACATCTCTGATTACACCATGGCTCTCATTGTATGCATGATGCCCACGTGTGCATGGGTTGCGAACCAGAGTCAATGAGCCATGTTGTCAATGGATAGCCCTTGTTGTTATGGCTGAATTACAGTTGGCACAGAGTACTGATGCAGAATGAAGGCATCATGATTGCTGCCAGGATACGGGGCATTGACCTGCATGATGCGCTGCCTATGGTCACACACCAGCTGGGCATTGAGGGAATGGCAACCCTTTCGGATCCAGTAGAGTTGACCTGCGGCACCCGCAAAGCGATGTGCGGGCAGTCAATGGCACACTGCACCACGGGGAAGCCTGTAATCCAAGCAAACCCTTGTGCTCATGCCACCTGCTTGTCTCGGGCAAGAATAGAAGAAATGAAGTTATCTCCCTTTGAATAGGTGCCTCAGTGACCCCTCATGCAACAGTGGATGGCAAACTGTGAGATGTTGCTAATATCCCCAGCTCCAGCCTGGAAAGAATCAGAGGCATAAAGGTTTATCACCACGGTCACTGGCAATGCGGTCCTTGTCCTGCTGAGGTTGGAGTTGTGGCTGCAGCAGTTGGCAGATTTCAGTGAAGACGTCCTTACTGAAGCACAGATGTTTCACACATGGTTCCTCGTTGAGGTTCAGGTTGTAGAATTGCTCCCTGAACAGTCTGATTGGATATGGCCTCATGCTGAGAGCCCTTCTCCCCACCCCTCCTCCTCCTCCTTTTTCTAGCAGCTTGTCCTGCGCTCTGTGTGGTCTCTTCTCATTCTCCCTCTAATACTCTAATCCAAGGCGAAGGTCTACCCATATCTGGGAGCAACTGGTTTGTGCAGAAGCCTTGAAGTCAGCAAAAAGATCTGCAGCACCTGCCACACCACTGCCTGTAAAGTTTTGCAACTTGAAACAACTATGGAAAGCAACAAACTCTTGTAGAATTGCAGCAACAGATGAAGAAATCAACCAGCAACTTTCCTGTAAGTAGGGCGCTACTGAGCCCAATTTCGCACACAATAAATCTGGAAAAATGTAGGCTGGTCATGAAATCTACCGGCTTTTTGTAAAAACCCAATTAGTTCACTGATGTCCTTCACGAAGGCAAGTTGCCATCTCTACCCAGTCTGGCCTACATGTGATTCCAGCTCCACCCTACTTGGTTGATTCTTAATGCCCTCACGGCAGTTGGGGATTGGCAATAAATACTATCTTGCCACTGTTGCCAATGCCCAAAGAAACAATTAAACAGCACTTCATAGATCAGTTGTGCTCTGATACTCTTTGCAGCAGTCATTGAAGAGTACTTGTCCATGTAATTCTATCACAAAGGCAACTAGGGCCACCTCCCCAGCACCTGTCCATGTCCAAACCTTTTTGTGTGGAAAAGTTGTGCAGGGCACAGCAGTCTATAACTCTGCAGAACACATCAACAGCAGTGTACTGCAAAGCCCCTCCAGACCTGCCAAGGCAGCAAAGGTGCTTCTTTAAGAATTTGATGAACCTCTGGATGATCACTCTGATCAAGGCATGTACTCAGTGTAGCACTCCTCCATTGCTGGTGGTGCAACCCTTTGAGGCGACATTCTTCATGACAGCGGGGATACACCTGGGCATCCCTCAACCTATTGTTGACATGATTTTGGTCTAAAGAACTAACCTGCGTGGCTATGTAACGGAACCCACTTTCTGGTGTTTAGTTTTGTTTGTGTGAACTGTCTCCAACACTCCATTTGAATCCAGTAACTAAAAGGAGGTCAGGGCCATGATCGATTAGAGATGCAGTAAGAGGTGAAGGGGCTTATGTAATCCATACAGAACTTCATTAATCTTTCAGCTAGTTTAGTGTTTTGGTGATGTAAAAATTCCAGTTAAGAAAGAGAAACAGTATGTAAATGTGAAATTTAATGAGCATCAGGAAGAGAGCCATTTTTCTAAAGGGAAAGGGTTCATTTTGTTATAATAGGTACTTTTTTCTGACTAAGTACAATAACTAACCAAGGATCTGTTTCATCCCCTCCTTCTAAAAGCAATACAAACCTTACTTTTAAAACACACCAAAATAAATCAACAGCCAGGAGAGCCTGTCTTCAGCTATGCTGGTATTATGTGCACTGACCTCTGGTGTGACTTAAGTGATAATTGTAGACTGAAAAAGCATGTCAAATAGTTGTTTGTTCTGGCGAAGCTGTGTTTCAGTAAGCTATCAAGTGAGAATGGGAATAAAAAAACATTTTACACACAAATACACAAACATCAGACTCCCCATAGACAATACCAGGGTTGAAAACTAAGTAATAAAACATAACTTGAACAGCTAGAATGATAAGCTTGTACATTTACTGCTATCTCCACTGAATTTACTTAAGGTTACTTGACATAAAAGTTGGACTGTAAACCAGTTTTTGGTCTTGTACAGAACTTTGACTTTGACTTTATTGAATTGACCAGATTTTTTTTAAATCATCGATAAATCAGTAAGTTATTAAGTCACAGACATAGGAAGGTATGATTTCAAAGGATCTTATAATTTTGAAAAATAGCTAGCCAAACATTTTATAAAGCAAATTCGAAGTGTATGACACAATGATATAATTCATACTACGATGGTGTGATATTCATCAGACATTACAAAGTCCCCGTGACTGAAATTAGCTTTGTATTCTCCTAATGTATTATTAAGGTTCCTAATAACCCACCGTCAAATAATATAGGATTGTAACTCATTTTATTATAGTAAAACAAATTTAATGATTAAAAACTCAATCTTGCAGACTGTCTAATTACATGTGTACTTAAATGCAGCATTGATGCAGCACTTAATGGTGTTAAGGGACTATCTGTGCTATTTTATTCTACACAGGCATGGAAAATCAACTTCTTACTCGAACCGATATAATTACAGTCATGATGCTTGCAATGTGTGGTTATTCTATCATCCTCTGTAACATATAACCTATTCCCTCTTTAAAATTCACAAGATTGCTTGACAAAATGAGATATGTCATTGGCTGATAACTGGAGCTGAGGTGCCAAGATTCATGACTCCTACATCTTGCAGATGTTCTAGCATACAGTTTAAGCAGGATGATTAAATATAGATTTCTACTTGTTTAAATTTCCTGCATGAATCGCAAGCATAGAATAATAATTTCCAAACGTCCCATGAGCAAATCTCAAATATCAACAATATAGGGTAGTGTGTAATATAATAGGTTAACAGCCTGGTATAGTTAAAGTGCATCATGGGTTAATTAGTCTACGGAGCTACAGTGAGAGCTGAGAGAGAGAATGTGCAGTCCAGCATGTACGCTGGCAAGGAGATTGAGGCCGACCTTCAAATCTGAGACATCTCTGTGCAAAACAGAAAGCTTGAGCAAGATAAAGTATGAAAACAGAACCAAAGGCAAGTGACATAGATGTAACTAATAACAGCTAAACCTCGTTATAGATAAGTAGGGTGCTTAGCGTAGATGGAACTTATATATCACATCACTTTGATAGTGAAAAGGTGAAGAGTACAGTCTTGGCCAAATAATTAGGGTACTGCCATGGACACAAAGTTCAGGCCTAATGAACAGAACACTGTAAGAAAAACAAGAAGACATAAGAAATGGGTCCTTGCATCAAACAGTTTTAAGTTAGTTTCAGACAAAGGGATAGCACATGGTGTAAAACTTAGATCATATCTTATGAACAACAGCAGGTTTGTTACAATAAAAGTATAAATGTAGAATGCAATGTATTTTTACAGGATACTTCCGATCAAGAACTGTCCTGGATTGGCAATGCTCTTGCATCCTGATGGATGTATATTACATTATACTTGTAAGTATAATAGATGTATTTGATTGCTTGCAAATATGTATATGTTCAATAAAACTTGAAAATGTAATTATCTCTCGAGTCCACTTTCTTAGGACTGGACTCGAAATCCTACACAGTATCAGTCCAATATAAATGTCGACCATGGCAGAGATAACCATTCAGGTCAAGATTTATGCACCCTCTGACTAGAACCCCAAACAATGCATTGATTTTAATGGAGAAGGAACAGTAATCATGGAAAGGATTGGAAAGTTTATAGATAAGTATGTTGCTCACTATCGCGGCAGCACCCTGCAGCCAGTGGACTTTTAACAATTAGTTAAGTAAATTGCGTGAACATTTCTTGGTTCACAACACGGATTTGTCACATAACAATTGGCATTTCTAAATTCATCACCCATAACAGGGAATCAATCATTTTAGTTGTATCAAAGTAAACAAGGAGTGACTGTTCAATATAATTAAGGTAACCGGAGTTGTTATGTTAAGTATTGGAGAATGTGAATATAGTTGGTATCTAAGAAAACCTCGATAAAGTACAATGCATTAACAAAATTATGCATTTGGAGGATTCATTTCAAATTAATATGGTGCCCCAAAATCTTGGGAGATTTAAGGTGGCCCTCACACTATTTGTCTCACACTCTTATATGTGCATGAGGGTTAGAAAATGCTATTTTTGATTTAAATCGAGATTAACAAAAGTTTTGTCTTCCCCAACAGGATTGTATTTATTCCCTTCTGTATTTATTAACGACTTAGGTGATGGGAGAAAAAGCCACATCTCAAAGTTTGCTGATGACACAAAGATAGACGACATTGTAAGCAGTGAGGATGGAAACATAAAATTATAAAGAGATATTAATAGATTAACGAATGGGCAAAAATGTGGCAAATGGATTTCAATATAGGTAAGTGTGAGGTCATCCACTTTGGACAAAGGATAAATCAGCGTACTTTCTACATGAAAAGAAATATAAAAACAAATTGTAAGAGCTTCAAGTATGTACAAAGGAACAGAGTAGCAAAAGTTAGAGTTGGTCTCTTAGAGGAGACAGGATAAATTATAATGAGACTTTAAAGAAATGTTTTGTGTCTGTCTTCACAATAGAAGACACAAAAAGCATAACAAAAATAGTGGGGAACCAAAGAGCTAATGAAAGTGAGGAACTTAAAGCAATGAACATTAGTAGAGAAAAAGTACTTGAGAAACTAATGGGACTATAATCCAACAAATCCAATGGACCTGATGGCCTACTTTCTAGGATTCTAGAAGAGGTTGCTGCAGAGATAGTGGTTGTGATCTTCCAATAATCCCGAGATTCTAGAACGGTCCCAGCAGTATGGAAGGTAACAAAAGGAACCGCGCTATTCAAGAAAGGAGGGAGAGAGAACACAGGGAACTACAGGCCAATTATCCTGACATCAGCCATTGGGAAAATGCTGCAATCCATTATTCAGGAAGTTGTAACAGGGAACTTAGAAAATCATAATATGATTAGGCAGCGTCAACATGGTTTTATGAAAGGAAAATCATGTTTAACGAATTAATAAGAGTTTTTTGAGGATGTGACCAGCAGGGTAGATAAATTTGTACATTTGGATTTCCAAAAGGCAATCTACAAGGTACCACATAAGTGGATGCTATGCAAGGTAAGGGCTCATGGGGTTTGGGATAACATATTAGCATGAATAGAGGATTGGTTAACGGACAGATAACAGAGTAGTGGATAACAGGTAATTTTCCAGTTGGCAGGCGGTAACTAGTGGGGTGCCGCAAGGATCAGTGCTGGGGCCTCAGCTATTTACTATCTATATTAATGACTTAGATGAAGGGACCAAGTGTAATGTATCCAAGTTTGCTAACAAAAATAAGCAGGACATAAAAAGACTGCAAAGGGATATAGACAGGTTAAGTGAATGAGCAATAAGGTGGCAGATGGAGTATAAGGTGAGGAAATGTGAGGTTATTCACTTTGGTAGGAAAAATAGAAAAACAGAATATTTTTTAAATGGTGAGAAACTATTAAATGTTGGTGTATAGTGAGATTTAGGTGTCCTCGTACAGTAAACACCATCATCATATGCAATCCCTTGAATCGAGGATGACTTGCTTCCACGTCAAAAAGTTCACAGGTGTTTCAATGAAGGGCCTAATATTCCAGGTCCCGAACTGCATGTTGAAGGGTGGAACATGCCTGTGTGTGGATTTTTTTAACATGTGGTGGCCATTGCACACCAGCCACCACACGGACTTGACAGAGCTAGGTCTTGGTCTAGTAGCAAGGATCAACTAAGACGTCTGGAGACCAGCTCTTCTGCACGGACCTAGTTTGCACACATATCGCAGTGTGGGCTGGCCCATGCTGCCCCTGGGCCCACGCCTCTTCTGTGTCTCGAACTCACGCCTCTCCTGGGCCACGATCACATCGCTCTACAATCTCTCGCCACTCCTATGCCCCGAACTTGCCGCTCCTGCTGTATCTGCCCACGCTCCAATCATTGACCTGGATCTTGGTGATGTCGCTCTTCACTGCTGTTGCTCTCCTACTCCAGCACGTATTGCTTCCTGGAGTGATATACCACCACGCTGCTCCTTCCGCTCCCTGGCCTGCTCCAATGGTGCTTGCATGCCAGGGGCCGCACAGACAGAAGGTTAGCAACAAGTAATTAGGAAGGCAGATGACATATCTTTTATTGCAAGGGGTTTGGAGTACAAGATTAAGGAAGTCTTACTACGATTGTACAGGTCTTTGGTGAGACCACAGCTGGAGTACTGTGTACAGTTTTGGTCTCCTTATCTGAGGAAGGACATACTTGCCTTAGAGATGGTGCAAAGAAGGTTCACTAGATTTATGACAGGGTTGTCCTATGAGGAGAGATTGAGTAGATTGGGACTATACTCTCTGGAGTGTAGAAGAATGAGAGCTGATCTCAATGAAACATACAAGATTCTGAGGGGGATTGACAGGATGGATGCTGAAAGGTTGTTCCCCATAGTTGGAGAGTGTAGAACTAGTGGACATAGTCTCATGATAAGGGGTCTACCATTTAAGACTGAGATGAGGAGGAATTTGTTCAGTCAGACAGCTGAGAATGTTTGAAATTCTCTATCTCAAAGGGTTGTCGATACTGAATCATTGAGTATATTCAAGGCTACGATAGATAGGTTTTTGGAGTCTAGGGGAATCAGGGGATATGGAGATCGAGCGGGAAAGTAGAGTTGAGGTCGAAGATCAGCCATGATCTTATTGAATCTTAAAGCAGGCTTGAGGGGTAGTCTGGCCTACTCCTGCTCCTAATTTTTATGTTCTTATTTTCTTATGTTCTAAATACAGGTGCAGCGCCTAAAATTCGGAACCCTCGGGACCGAGGCCATTCCTGATTCCGGGCTTTTCCGGACTTCCGATTTGTCTTCTGACATCGTGAATCCGGAAACACACAAGTCCAGGTTTGGGTATTTCTGGATTTTGGAACATCGGGGGAGGGAGGGTGGGGAGAGATGGAATTCCCGTCGAAGAGCTGTTCGGGCCGTTTGGCCCCACCGAGTATGTTGCCGGGTGGGCTGGCCCCGCCGAGGTTGTCATTGGGTGGGCCACCGGTGAGGAGATGTTCGGGTGGGCCACACCGAGGAGGTGTTCGGGTGGGCCACACCGAGGGGGTGTTCGGGTGGGCCACCGCCGAGGAGGTTTTCGGGTGGGCCACACCGAGGAGGTGTTCGTGTGGGCCACACCGAGGAGGTGTTCGGGCGGGCCCCCGCTGAGGGGGTGTTCGGGTGGGCCACACCGAGGAGATGTTCGGGCGGGCCACACCGAGGAGGTGTTCGGGTGGGCCCCCGCTGAGGAGGTGTTCGGGCGGGCCACACCAAGGAGGTGTTCGGGCGGGCCGCACCAAGGAGGTGTTCGGGCGGGCCACACCGAGGAGGTGTTCGGGCGGGCCCCCGGTGAAGAGGTGTTCGGTCGGGCCACACCGAGGAGGTGTTCGGGCGGGTGCCCGGTGAGGAGGTGTTCGGGTGGGCCACACCGAGGAGGTGTTCGGGCGGGCCCCCGGTGAAGAGGTGTTCGGGCGGGCCACACCGAGGAGGTGTTCGGGCGGGCCCCCGGTGAAGAGGTGTTCGGGCGGGCCACACCGAGGAGGTGTTCGGGCGGGCCCCCGCTGAGGGGGTGTTCGGGTGGGCCACACCGAGGAGATGTTCGGGCGGGCCACACCGAGGAGGTGTTCGGGTGGGCCCCCGCTGAGGAGGTGTTCGGGCGGGCCACACCGAGGAGGTGTTCGGGCGGGCCGCACCAAGGAGGTGTTCGGGCGGGCCACACCGAGGAGGTGTTCGGGCAGGTGCCCGGTGAGGAGGTGTTTGGGCGGGCTACACCGAGGAGGTGTTCGGGCGGGCCCCCGGTGAAGAGGTGTTCGGTCGGGCCACACCGAGGAGGTGTTCGGGCGGGTGCCCGGTGAGGAGGTGTTCGGGTGGGCCACACCGAGGAGGTGTTCGGGCGGGCCCCCGGTGAAGAGGTGTTCGGGCGGGCCACACCGAGGAGGTGTTCGGGCGGGCCCCCGGTGAAGAGGTGTTCGGGCGGGCCACACCGAGGAGGTGTTCGGGCGGGCCCCCGCTGAGGGGGTGTTCGGGTGGGCCACACCGAGGAGATGTTCGGGCGGGCCACACCGAGGAGGTGTTCGGGTGGGCCCCCGCTGAGGAGGTGTTCGGGCGGGCCACACCGAGGAGGTGTTCGGGCGGGCCGCACCAAGGAGGTGTTCGGGCGGGCCACACCGAGGAGGTGTTCGGGCAGGTGCCCGGTGAGGAGGTGTTTGGGCGGGCTACACCGAGGAGGTGTTCGGGCGGGCCCCCGGTGAAGAGGTGTTCGGGCGGGCCACACCGAGGAGGTGTTCGGGCGGGCCCCCGGTGAAGAGGTGTTCGGGCGGGCCACACCGAGGAGGTGTTCGGGCGGGTGCCCGGTGAGGAGGTGTTCGGGTGGGCCACACCGAGGAGGTGTTCGGGCGGGCCCCCGGTGAAGAGGTGTTCGGGCGGGCCACACCGAGGAGGTGTTCGGGCGGGCCCCCGGTGAAGAGGTGTTCGGGCGGGCCACACCGAGGAGGTGTTCGGGCGGGCCCCCGGTGAAGAGGTGTTCGGGCGGGCCACACCGAGGAGGTGTTCGGGCAGGCCACACCGAGGAGGTGTTCGGGCGGGCTACACCGAGGAGGTGTTCGGGCGGGCCCCCGGTGAAGAGGTGTTCGGGCGGGCCACACCGAGGAGGTGTTCGGGCGGGTGCCCGGTGAGGAGGTGTTCGGGCGGGCTACACTGAGGAGGTGTTCAGGCGGGCCCCCGGTGAAGAGGTGTTCGGGCGGGCCGGCAAAGAGGCCCCGAGGTAAGGGCAGCGGCGGTGGGGCAAGGCCTGAGGTTGGGCAGCGGTGGGACCCCGAGGTCGGCAGGGTCGCCGGGTCCGGATTCCGGAACATTTAACGGATTCTGGACGACCCTGCCACCGATCGATCCAGAGTCCGGGTTATGGAACACTACGGATTCTGGAACTCCGGATTCTCAAAGCTGCACCTGTGGTGAAAAGCTAAAAACAACAGAGGTCCACAGATCCTAAGGCATGGATCATTAAAATGTCAGACTGGAGTAGAAAATAATCAAAAAGGCCAGGGGCTAGATTTTCCATTAATTTTGCATGCATATGCCCACTTAACATCCATTTTACTGCTGAAATGATATATAACGCCCAGATATCGCCCATTTAGCCACAAAATGGAAACTGATACCCATTTTTCGGACACATCGGCAAGCGTTACTTTCGCCATGTACATAACGCCGGTAAAAAATAATAGCACCCACCCACTTTTTTTCGGCAGAATGGGCGAAACCAACGCCCATAAAATCATCCAGCGTTACTTTCCGCACGTAATTAACGCCGAGATTCATTAATACCGACCGCCTACTTTTTTTGTCGTAAAGATCACATTTGCCGAAACTAACGCCCAGGAGATCTCCCAACGTCACTTTCACCACCTCGCACACATCTCGCCCACAATATCGCTCGCCCAAAACACCGCTCTGAAAAATGGAACTGTTCTGAACGAATCACAGCGGTGTGGGCGCCATATTTTTAATCGCTGGTCACTTCATTGAAAAGACTGCTTCAACTTCAGGGGAGTTTGATTGACTTTGGAGTTCTTCTCAGGTGAAGCGACCATCTCAACACACATCTTTTCAGATTGTGGATGATTAGGTTTTACTGTCGGTGTCTTTTAGTGTGGAAGTTTTTGTTTCTGATCAATCGCTATTATACTTTCATTGGAATGGAGCCAGCCATTTCTCAGCTTGCATCGATTAATATGTGGCTGCTGCAAAGTGCAAATGGCACAGCGTCTAAGCGTCTAATGCACTTCATTATGTGCCCTATCTAAGACGTGCCAGAATGAGGAGGAGGTCCAGACAATACACATCCCGCACTTACAGGAAGAAGAGGTCTTACCTCGACGTATCCGAGCACACCTGCCTTTGTAGACTGCGCTTCCACAAGGTGGTGATCACTGAAATATGTGAGCTCATCAGGCCACATATGCAGCCTGCGATCAGGACATCACTGTCGGTCGAGGTCAAGGTCATCGTGGCACTGTCTTTCCACGTGTCTGGTTCCTTAGACCCCTCTGTCTCACCATGCCACCCATCGCTGCATCAGACAGATCACGGAGGCCATGTATGCACGTAGGATGGACATTATCAGCTTCCCCATGACCACGGAGGTTCAGACTGACAGGGCTGGAGCATTCTACCGCATTGCTAAGTTCCCCAGGGTGCGGGGAGCAATATAGTGCACTCACATCGC